>NC_133333.1:113096232-113368732 GCF_042186555.1 Aquarana catesbeiana | reverse complement strand
TCAATAGACAACCATGATCTAACACTACCCTATCTAACCCTGTAAAGAAGAAATCCTTATACATACCTTTTATGAAGCCGATCCAACTCGATTCCATGCTGAGCCGTCATCCACGGCTTCGATGTGGAGGCGGGTGCTGAGGACATGATCCACAACGGAAGCCCCGTAGTAACTCTATGGGTGACATCATTTCCCATTCATTTCACAGCTGTTGTCGGCCATGTCCTCTGCAGAGCTTCCACTGCTGGAGATCGGGTCAGATCGCCTTCAAAAAATGCGCTGCAACTAAATAGTAGATATATTGGATTGGGAGTGTGTGAAACCACTGGTTGCTGTTAGCAGCAGAATCAGGACACAACATTAACATGTGTAATATTCGTATAACATATCGTGATTGTGCAAGATTTTTTATATTACTTTAACTTTTTAGGCCAATATGATTTTAATATGATTATAATCAATGCCACCATTCATTCATTTCAAGTATTGATTCCTGTAAACCACATAAGTAAGACTATGGGCAGTGAAAAGTACTCACCAGTATTCCTAATGACATAGTCCAAAATGACTAGTCTTTCAAACTGAGACTGGAGCTGCTTTCTAATATTCTCAGGCAGAGGTTCAGTTTCAAATCTCCTAAGCCAGTAATCTGCTTCCTTATATCCGTCAACGAAAAGCTGGAAAGAACCCACCTGAAAAAACACCACAACACTGAAAACTTTCCCCAGTAACCATTTAGTCTTTAAGACCTAATGTACACTGCTGCTAGTAAATGGATGTTAAGGAGTAGTTGGGCTTTTTTTTTCAGCTGCCACTGAACTCTCCTCTATGTTATCTTATCAGTACATTACAAAGGGTCATTTATAGTAGTTTCTAGGCAGTTGAGTTTAGAAGCATTTTTTGGAACACAAAAAAATGCGTTCATAACGGATGTTCAGAGGCATTTGAAATGCCAAATGCCTGTAACAGCTTGTAAAATGTGGTTTAGCCATGTTTCGTTTACAGGAGTTTTTAATTTTTGGCCATTTGAAAAAAATAAAAAAAATGTATGTATGTATGTATGTATGTATGTATGTATGTGTATATATATATATATATATATATATATATATATATATATATATATATATATATATATATATATTTTACGCTTCTAAACGCAAACGCGGCACAGACAACGTCAGTTACTATCTATCAAGTTAAATCGATCAGGAGAGATTTTGTAAAAATGTCACGTGCACATGAAGCCTTACTCTACTGAAGAATCAACCATCATACTACTACACTCAGTATTTTTATAGATTCTGATGACATAGCCGTTTTGTTTTACTTTGTATAGTTTGGAGAAATACCAAATATAAAAAGCTAGTTCACCTTTTAAAGCAGCCAAATGGAATAATAGGATTATTGTACTTACTGTAAAACCGTTTCCTTGAAGTTCATTGAGAAATATAGGAATTCAGAAAAATTTTACAGTTGGGATGCCTGGCACCTACAGGAGGTTGGGAGACTATAATTTTCAAATCTTTTCGGACACATCAAAACCACTGAAGCCAGACCCAGTATAACCCCAATCTTAACCGTCATGCCTTTTGTGAGCAAGCGGTACAAAGAACCAATAACAGAGGGGCATGACCCATCTCCCTCAATGGACTTTCTAGAAAAAGAATTTACAATAAATTACAAAAACTTTAAGTTTTCTTTATCGTCCATTAAGGGATACAGGAATTCAGGCAATTCTGAAATAGTTGGGATATCCAAAATCAGTCCAACTGGGGGTGGGAAATAACCAATGAAAAAAACATGCGAATCAAGGCTAGATAAAGAAAGGACCGAAACCAGATCTTGAAATTGCCATGACCAAGGGGAGGGCATTAAAGATCAACCTGGTGCTCTAGACCAGGACAGATAGATAATCACTGCTAAAAGGAACTGCTACCTGAAGAAATGATGGGAGTCAACCAGTGAAGTGATGGACCAAGTCACCATCCACCAAAAAACAGGCAACACAAAACATACGACCCAAACAGGAAAAAACGCAGACTAACAAATAAAAGTGATCAAACAGGAAGAAAATGGTTTCCTCATTTCTAATTATTGCAACAGCTCTTTTGTGAATGGTAGCTGGCGCCTGGACTTTTGTTTCACGAATTTGTGTTTGTATTGTTATGTGTTTTTCCTGCTTCTTGTCTGTTTACATTACACTACTCTCTGGTGTTTAACCATTGGAGTATTGTGTGTGAAGTTGCCAAGATATCTATAGTCGCACTATGAATTATGTTATTCTGTGCAATCTATGAAATCAATACATTTTGTATTTTTAGAATTAACCCTGGTTAAGACCCTCTGTTGCCTAAGTAGCCGCTTTTTGACCTGGGTAGCCTTACCTGGGTCTCACTCTGTATGCTCTGCTTGGTTTGGCTATGGTAACCGCACCACATATTGGTGAGTGGTATAAGGATATAGTTAAATTAATACTTTCTTGTGTATATGCTTTTATAGGACCAGTTATTCTTCTCTTGTTTATGAACACTTCTAAGCCCTGACTTCAGGGAACTATCCTACTACTACTCTTGTGAGGAGGACTGCCATGGAGTGATCGCCCTCAGAGCCATGGCTGTGGGAACCCTCATAGCATAAAATCGAAATTTATAGGGGGTCAAACGGGAAACGGGATGGATAGAGCTGAGAAGAGCAAAGCATTGAAGGGAGTGCAAGTTTGAATTGAATACCATTCCCAAGGATAGGCTCCTAGCAGAATAGGAATCAGGGGACCCAGAGTAAAGAGAGTCCCAATAAGATGCACAATGGGGTGCAATAATAGGTGGAAGTAGTAAGGAAGAAGGCAGTGCCTGACTCAAGGGCCCAGAAAGCAGGCTACAGGAGGGGAAACCTGAGCATCCAAATACTGAGGAGGTAAGCTACCAAGAAAAACAGCAAATACCTCCTTCACACAAAAGGCTGAACAGAGGGAAAATAGGACCTCTGGCTTTGAGATCTGCAGTGAGTGGGAAGCTGTCAAAGCTCACAAAGTACTACTGTAATCATTTTAAAAATATACTTTCACAAGGCTAGCGCCTATTTTTAACAAATAAACAATATACTGTATAATGAGGCTTCCTGAGGATGCACGGATACGCAAAATGCATAGAGGTTGAGCGGTCGATGTCACTTCTGGATCCATGGACTGCACACCAGCGGTGGCGTGGGATCTCTTGGATATGTGAATCGTTTGTGTTGGTACCTTTCCAAGGCACTTTTTATGTGAGTGCAGACACGTTTGTTTTACCTTTTTAGTCTAATAAACATACTACACTATATACCTACCATCTTTTGAGGTTTTTTTTTTTTCCCTATACCCGATAAATGAGCACTGCCAGGTATTTCCAAGAGAAGATTTGCTTAAGGTTTTTGGGAGTCTGGATCTAAATTAAACTGTTTGTAGGCCGCTTGATGGCCTTATTGATCTGGCGAGTGCAGAATTTATTGGCACATGGTGGAGCACTTTTGAGTTCTGAAGAAGAAATGGTCACTATTTGTTTTGCTATGGACACAGTGATTGGCAATACACATTGATCTGTGGACTTCATGATTACATATATGCATATTTAATGTTTATGTGCACGGAATATCATTATATATTTTTTTTTATTTGTTGTTTGTTACTTGCACAAAAGCTAGCGTCTATTTTTATTTAGATATACATTTAAAAAATAAATAAGTGTTATTTTTGCACTTAAAGGGGGGCTGCTGCAGTTGGGGTTGGCGCCCTCATTTTTTATTTATATAGTTTTAGACTACTGCAATAGTAGATGAAGGAGAAGAGTGTGGTTCCCCTGCCCCATCTACAAACACTAAGGCAAAAGCACACTTCAACCACCAGAGGTATTGCTAATGCTAGTGTAAAGAGCAGGTCCAAGGAGACAATTTCCTTGAAAGACAACCAAACTGGATGTTCTATTCAGGCATCATCAGCATCCTAAGCATCCGGATGATGCATGTATGTATGCAAAAAGCGTAGAGGCTTCTGAATAAATCGCCAACGTCACTTCCTGTCCTAACCCGCACCAGATTGAGGCTTGGAATGCACACCAATCCTGGGAGACGAAGCAGCGGAGCCAATTCAAAAAACATACTGCTGGAAAGACTCAGTGCCGGTCTAAAAAGGCACCTGAATTGTGAGTGCACATTTTATACATTTTTTACGTTTACCTTATTGGTTTAAAACAAAAGCATGTTGCGCAATGATGGATGTTTACTTCTTATGAGATATCAAGACTAATATGGAGATATGAGGAGTAACTAGTGACAACCTAGTTGGAGAAATGCCAGATAAACCCAGGAAAGTGGAGTGGTTATCCCAATATAAACCAAAGGTTCTGGTGATTGCCCATTTCAGAAGGTGGTGGTGACTCACGAAGTGGTGAAAAGGTTCCTAAAGCACGGATGTGAACTTGCACACATTATGCACATGGGATTTAAATGATAAAATTGTGAAGAGGACTTTGGGGATTATTGTCAAAAACCTATGTCCTGGTGTTTGAGAATTTTGCACGATATTGATACTTTGCACTATATAGCTATATAGTTTTGATGATTGCATTTATTTATGCACATTTTGTAGACACTGTTTTAGTGGTAAAAATTGTATAAACACTTTAGGATCAGCACAGTTACAATTTATGCAATACTATTTTCCCCCCTAAATAGTGGTAGGGGACTCTTAACTGCAGCAGATCTAATTTTTATTTTAAATTATTATTAAGATTAAGCACTACTTTTTGCGCCGGTGACACACTTTACTTTAATACAAAAAAGCCTGCCTAGAATTTGCCAGGACACATGCTGAAAAAAAAAAGAAAACTACTGGGACTCTGTACTTAATGAGACCAAGATAAATGTTTTTCGAATTGATGGCTTCAAAACTGTATGGCGTCGCAAAGGTGAGGAATACAAAGAAAAATGCATGGTGTCTACAGTGAAACATGGTGCTGGCAGTGTCCCTCTGTGGGGCTGCATGAGTGCTGCTGGTGTCCGGGAGCTGCATTTCATTGCTGGTATCATGAATTCACAGATGTACTGCTCTATATTGAAAGAGAAGATGCTACCATCATTCAGTGCCCTTGGTCATCGTGCACGTTTTCAATATGACAATGATCCAAAACACACATCTAAGGCTACGGTTGCATTTATGAAGAAGAACAGGGTGAAAGTGATTCAGTGGCCAAGCACGTCTCCTGATCTGAACCCAATCGAACACCTATGGGGAATTCTGAAGAGACAAGTTGAGCATCACTCTCCATCCAGCACCCAGGCTCCAAAATGTTGTTCTTTAAAAATGGAGAGGTCGTTCTTGAAGAATGGAAAAAAGATAGATGTTGCAATATGTCGCCAACTTGTTCATTCCATGCCTAGAAGACTTGGTGCTGTCCTTACAAATCATTGAGGTCATACAAAATACTAGATGTAGTAGTTTTTGTTGTGGGGTGTATTCATTTTTGCATTAACTAATATGAGATGTTGTAATCTAAGTTACATTATTAAAACCTTGGACAGAGGGATGGCTGTGGACGTAGTATACTTGGATTTTGCAAAAGTGTTTGACACAGTTCTCCACACATGGCTAATGTGTAAGGTAAAGTCTACAGGCTTGGAAAGATCAGTTTGTGAATGGATAGAAAACTGGCTAAAAGTCAGAATTCAGGGAGTAATGGTTAATGATTCTTACTCTGAATGGTCTAAGGTTATCAGTGGCGTACCCCGAGGTTCAGTGTTGGGACCTTTACTTTTAAATATCTTTATAAAATTATATAGAGTCTGGGATTAAAAAGTTCCATTTCAGTCTTTGCAGAGGACACTAAGCTATGCAGTGGAATAACGTACTTACAGGATGTCTCCAATTTACAAGCCAACCACAATACACTGTTTAATTGGGCAACTAGGTGGCAAATTAGTTTTAATGTTGATAAATGTAAAGTTATACATGTATCATACATACTAGGGTGAGTACAACTGGGGGAATCAATGGGGAAGAAGTATCTGGGGGTTTTGGTAGATCATAAGCTTAATATTAGCATGCAACGCTAAGCTACAGTTTCCAAAGCGAGCAAAGTCCTTTCTTTTATTAAGAGAGGTATGGACTGCAGAGAGAGATATCATTTTGCCCCTGTTCAAATCATTAGTAAGACCTCATCTGGAATATGCAGTTCAGTTTTGGGCAGCAGATCTCAAAAAGGATATCGGGTAACTGGAGAAAGTGCAGAGAAGGGCAACCAAATTGATAAGAGGCATGGAGGGGCTCTGCTATGAGGAAAGATTAGAGGAACTGAATTTATTCTCTTGAGAAGGAGATTAAGGGGGGATATGATCAACATGTACAAATACATAAGGAGTCCATATAGTGAACTTGGTGTTGAGTTATTCACTTTAAGGTCATCACAGAAGACAAGGGGGCACTATTTTTGTATTAGAGGAAAAAAGATTAAATCTCCAAATATGGAAAGGTTTCTTTCACAGTGAGAATTGAGAATATGTGGGGGGGGGGGGGGACTCCCACCAGAGGCGGTTCTGACAATCTCGGTCTATTGCTTTATAAAAGGCCTGGATTCTTTCCTAAAATGTACATAATATAACTGAGTACTAACATTTATAGGTAAAGTTGATCAGGGAAAATCCGATTGCCTCTCAGGGGATCAGGAAGGATTTTTTTCCACTGCAGTAGCAAACTGGATCATGCTTTGCTGGGGTTTTTCGCCTTCCTCTGGATCAACCGAGGGTATAGGATTGTGTATATGGGGATTATATGATTTTTTTTTTTCTCTCTTATTGGTTGAACTGGATGGACTGGTGTCCTTTTTCAACCTATGTAATTAACCTTACGTTCATGTAATGAGCTAAAACAAATGTTCTATAAAAACAAGGTTGTCAAAAATTTGGAAATTGTTCTCGTGTTCATTGAGATATTGATTAAAATCTTACTTTTCAAAAGAGTGTGCTCATTTATGCTGAGCACTGTATGTCAAAGTGGATTATTGGAGCATTTCCAGTGGGCAGAAACCACTTAATATATTTCCTTTCAAATGGGGGAAAGCTCTATTAAGATCACAGGAGGGGTCTGGGGTCCAGGATTCCACAGGTTCTTTCCAGTCTTTGCAGAGGAATGGCTTAAATTCTGGGTGTAGTGAGACTGTCTTTTCAGCTGCAGGAGCTCTAAAAGGCCTAGAACAGCAGACTGATCCTCTAAATGCAGGGCAGTACATACTGCATCAATGAGGTTAGAAACAACCCCTTACAAATTTGACTAATATGTCACTTGCTGTAAAACAGCCTCTCTAGTAGAAGACTGAGAATTCTGAATAAGAAACAGAGAAGGCAATATAGATTTCAGGTGAAAAATGGAGATCCTTTAAAGTCAGCGCTAGACTCCGCTGAGGATGGTGCCGAAGTACAGACAGATTGCTCCAGTAACTGGGCACTGACAAGAAGTCCCAAATGGTCATATCAGTTCTTGTGAACATGGCAGAGGCCTTGGACTCAGCTGATCAAACTGACAAAGCCTCTAATGGGGACCTCATAACAATAGGGGTCCCAGGTTCAAAAATACAGATGCCAGTCGCTACCAAGGACACCAGGTAAACACCCCTAGATTCCAGGCTAGTCGCATAATCTGTCAGACCAGCATGAATACTTCAAAAGCTGTTGCTGAGGATATATCAATCTGGGTAGCTGCTATTTAGAGACTAGCTCTAGCAGCATTTTTTAAACTGACTAAAGATACCGAAGAAAAAAAAATTTAAAAAAAAATAAAAAACATTTTACAGTGTCCTGCTTGCAGAAAAAAAATAAAATGGGAAAAAAAAAATGAATTAAAAGGGTAGCAGAAATATAGTTTGAATTCTTCTCAGGGGTGCTGCACAAAAGGCTTTCAACCTCCTTGGACACTAGTAAACTGTAGCCCGATGGTTGGGAGGCAGGTTATATGGGGGCTGGCTTAATATTTTGTCTCCCAATGTCCCAACCTCCTCTAGGCACTGTAAAGGCCAACTGTTTTAGAACTCCTAATATTACTCTGTTCCTCAGTGGAAGATAAAGAAAATGGTTTGTCTATTCTGAACCCGTTTTTAAGGGTAACTCCACTTTCATGGGGAAAAAAATAGCAAATAAAAAAAATAATAATATAGTGTATACAATTGCGACAAGTCATAATGAGATTGAACGTTATTAAAAATTACCTTTCCTTTTCAATCTGCAGCACTGCAATTTTCTGTAAAATGCAATGCAATATGGCTACCTGGAGGTGTTATGTACACAGAATGTTTACAGAACGCCCCCCAGAAGTATAACTTGCCGATTGTGTGATTAGCCCATTGATTTTCCCAGAAGTCTGCACCAAGATACAATCAATTTCAGACATCCCCTGCAAAAAAAAAAAAAAATGGCATTTTTGGTGAGATACTCCCAATAGGAAATCACGTCTAAAGGGATGCAGGCCATGCAGATTTCCTCAGAGCCCTGCAAGTGCAGCAGCTGATTGAGAATTATGAAACCACTCCCATTAGATCTACTTTCCACATGGGCACAAACACACAGGGATTGCCTCTGAATAACAAAAAGGTAGGAATCTGCAACAACAACAAAAAAAAGTTAAACTCCTTGCAATGTATATAGATCACCCAGAGGGGGATGTTTTTTTTTCCTCAACAAAAGTGGAGTTACTGTTTAAGAATGCAAATCAATGAAAAATTCTTGTATAGATTCTCTAGAACATATGAATGAAGATTCTGAACCCTGATTGCTGATAGCTTAAACCTTGCAAACTGGTGAGTCTGACAGGAATATCCAGAATAAATTCTGAATTTGCATCCTTGATTCAATTAAAAACCTTGCACACTGAGAAGTGACCACACAAAGCATTTTTTTTTTGCTTTTGTTATGCCTGTCAGGGGAATGTGAGATGCAAACAGTATTATGACAGAAGAAAAGGCAGTGATTTTCCTAAAACGATTCTGCTGTTACGTAGTCAGTAAATGCAAAGATGCTGAGTGGTGTTCTTGATTAACCGGTATGCAAGCACTTGTCTCCTTGGTGAAATAATAATGTAGGTGCCATTACAACAGAGTCTGCAAAATTTCCAAACTGTAACCACATTTGAAAAGTTAAAGCAAAAGGAAAAATAAATAAATGGATTACCTTTGGAGGTAAACCTACGCGGTGAAATTTTCGACCTACTGTTGGTACTTTCTCTAAGGCATATTTCTTGCCTCTTGACTTTGCACGGTCTATTGCACTGTAATTAAAAGTTTCACTGACAAGCCACACTACCTTTAGAGGAAAAAAAATAGCATTATGAAAAGAATACTTTACATGGCTATAATGCTAGTAGCTAAATTTGCAGTATTAAAATGTATTAAGAAACTCCATACACAAGATAAATTAACATTATATAAAGCAGTTCTAAAGGCTCAAGAATATCCGCTCATGTGAAAATCTAACTGTGCGCATCCAGGACATCTCTGAAAGATCATTTAGCGACTCCCTTTCCTACAGCCAGCAATATGTGAAGTGAGAGGATCCTATTAGCAATCTACCAAGATCGGCCCATTTCACATCTCTACTGCTGGCCACAGGAGAGGGATAGGAAGGCAATCCATGATTTTTCAGAGATGCCCCAGATGCGCACAGTTACAGCTTTTTATGAGCAGATATTGTTTTCATTCAGGGTATCTTAATTTATCATTGATGAAGCCTGTATTTACTTCCTACCAGCTACACAGATATTGAAGCTGCTACTCTGAACTACATTCCTGCGATCCTTGCATGGACTATTCAGGCTCTTTTGGGACTTTGCTGTTTAACCCCTTAGATTCTTATATTATTTTGCTTTTAAAATGTACATCTATTTAGACATACTTTAATATTTGATTGCAGGTAGCTTATTGTGGTTTGTTTTTTGTTGTACATAGATCCTAAAAACACTATGAGGGGAATTTGCTGGAGACTGGAGCAGACAGAATCTGCAACAGCTGTGGATGACAACCAATCAGCTTCTAGTTTACATTTTCAAGGTTTAACTGAACAAGCTGAAGTTAGAAGTGGATTGGTTACTTTGAACACCTGTTCCAGTTTTAGTTAATTCTCCCCGATGCCTTCTGAGATATGGGAAGAGAAAGATACGTTTATACTTACTCTATGTATTGTTACAACCAGTGGAAGGTGGTGCTCAAAATTTTTTGGTGGGCGCAAACAAACTGAAAAATACTGAACCCCCCCCCCCCCCATCAATTGCAGCCTCACTGTGCGCATCAAATGCAGCCATTGTGCCCAAACGCAGTCACTTGTACCCATCAAACGCAGCCACCTGTGCCCATCATATGCAGCCACCTGACAGAGCCGAGGGGATTTACCGCAGCACTATACAAGCAACACTTGAACAATCCCTAGAGACTGCTAGATACCAACAGGTGGCAAATCCATCACCCAAACCTGGCTGAAGCCTACAATGCACTGCAACTACGCATGGTTGACCTAACAAAGCAGCAACAACTGCATCTTTCTGCTCGCATATGTGAGCATGGGGGGGGGGGGGGGGGGGTTACCGTCCCATCTCCCTCTTAAATACGGATGCAAATATACTGGCAAAAATATTAGCCCTCCGCCTACAGAAAGTTATATTATCACTCATATCTCCCGATCAATCAGGGTTTATGCCTGGCCGAAACACCTTTGGTGATATCCAGAGACTATACCTACATATCCATAAGGCAACGATAGATAAACACAGTGGTCTGGTGCTTTCTCTGGATGTCTTGAAAGCCTTTGACACCGTTAGGTGGTAATTTTTATGTGAAACTGTGTCAGATGGGCTTTGGTCCACAATATGTGAAATGGGCCAGTCTACTATATGAGGATCCAAAGGCTAGAGTCCGTACCAATAAAGATGTCGTCTTGCCATTTTCGCTGAAAAGAGGTACTAGGCAGGGATGCCCCCTCTGTCCACTTCTGTTTGCTCTCGCCATTGAGCCCCTTGCTCTGGTGGTGCGTCAGACGTCTGAGATTGGGGGTATTTGCTATGGTCCACTGGTAGAGAAGATTTCTCCGTATGCGGACGATGCCCTTGTATACCTTGATGGCAGAGAGTCTTCATTTAACAAAACTGATGCAGGTGGTGGGGGAATTTGGCAAGGTGTCTGGTCTAAGGGTCGGCTGGGAAAAATCTACAGCTTTCCCTATTGGCTCTTCCTTCTCTACTGATTATTTACGGGGCTCTGGTTTGCAAATAGCCCACTCCTTCAAATACGTGGGTATTCATAACCACAATGAGATCTCAAACTATGAAGATCTTAATATCACTCCAATCGTTAAAGCTTGTATATGGTCATCACTGCCCCTGAACCGCATAGGCTGGATCAATATTTTTAAAATGATTTTCTTATCAAAATTTTTATATTGCTTTAGAACAGCCCGTTTGTCTCCCAAAAAAATATTTTCTTGACCATTGAATCTACTCTTTCCTCTTTCCTTTGGAATAATACCCAATCCCGGATTGCAAAATCATCTCTGCAGGCGCCTAACAGGTAATAAAGGACTGTAGGGTTTCTGGCCTCTAGAAACCGAAGGTTTTAGATATGTTGAAACCTGCGTTTGTTAGACAGGCCGCATGGTGCATGCCTGAAAGGCAGCTGGAGTCAAAGAAGGGGTGCAGCTCCAGAACAATAGAACAGCTATCAGCTGTGTTCAGACTCTCCTGTAGATCATCAGCCAAATGCATGCCCTCTGGTCTCTTGTCTCAGCCTCTCTGCACCTGTGATCTGCCATTGCCAAATGGGGTACTCATGCTTAGAGTGCTAAATGGATAGGGTTTTGCGTGCCTGGAGATAGGATGCCGCTATATCTCATGGCTGTGGCTATGTCTCTGCAGAAGATGGCAGAAAGAATGTAGCAATGCGCTGTGTGCATAAAGGTGTCGCTATATCCCATGACTGTGGCTATGTCTCTGTAAAAGATGGCAGAAAGAATGTAGCAATGCGCTGTGTGCATTTCTGCTGGTACAATCAGGCAAGAATGAGTCATCTGAAAGGTCTGATTCAGTTATCACATCCTCCTGAGATTAAGTCTAGATAGGAGGCAAAAAAAAAAAAAAAAACACAACACACACCAGATTTAACACTGCTTGCACAAGAATCGTCAGGAAAAAAATGGCAGGGTGCACCACAATAAAGTAACTCCCAAATACTCTGCCTATAAAACTGCATAATGTGCTATGCACTGCGGATCGTGATGTTAAAGGCCAGGAAATAGTTTTAAAATACAGAGAAATTGTGTCTTACCTTTGTCACGATGCAGAGACTAGAGGTCCCAGCTTCATCTGTCACAGTGTGTATATCCCTGAACTGGTCTTCAGGGACTGGGAACCATATAAATACGCAGCAGCCCTGGGACCTTTATAGCACCCTATGGCTAACTACACATGTTGAGATAAAGAACAAGATGCGCCAATCTAGGTGCAGTATCAAAACGTAACTTTTATATAAATAAAAAAAATGAACGGCCAAATGGCTACTCACAAGGACAAGGCAACAGTAAGGCACATAAAACCATGTAGCTAGCCCAGGGACGTCATCTCAGCTGTTCACGGTGCAGGCTCCAAACGATGTGATCAAAGCGCTGGGGGCCTGCACCGTGAACAGCTGAGATGGCATCCCTGAGCTAGCTACATGGTTTTATGTGCCTTACTTTTACCTTGTCCTTGTGAGTAGCCATTTGGCCGTTCGTTTTTTTTATTTATATTAAAGTTACGTTTTGATACTGCACTTAGATTGGCGCATCTTGTTCTTTATCTCCACATTTCCTTTTAGAGTTCTGCTTCTACTCTCAAGAAAGCAGCCACTGGTGCATAGTATCATTCTTATTTGAACTTTATCCTATTTCATTGCTATTTTTGGGACTTCCTAGGTATAGCGTATATGTGCCCTGTATTGCCAATACTTATACGCCTTATCGTAGCCATACATTGTCTTTTTGAACATTTGGGACATCATTGTTAATATCCTTAATTCTTCTTTATGTTTGGTTGAGATCTTGCGCCATTTCTCCCTTTTTTCAACTACACGTGTTGCCCTACATATAAACCCACCCAATAGCTGACAACTATTTTCATACTCGATTAGTTGTCAATTTATTGATTAGTTGTTTCGGCCCTAATAAAGATAGTAATCATCTGAATAGCACAGACTTTACTCTTGCACAAATACAGGCCAGTATGGGTTTACCTGGTTCATACGCTATTTTGTCTATACGGGCCCATTCACACCAGATGCAGTGGGATGCACATCATGGCGCATGCAAAAACACGCCATTTCTGGTGTGAATGGGCCCCAAGCCTAGTGCTGTATTTTCTGGATAGTTTTTCAAAATGCATGGTTTGCCGTCAATTGCAACCTAGAGTTGATATTGCAATTTTTTGTTTAGTCATGTAAAACATTTTGGATGCTACTTAAAGTTTGTTGCTTTGTTTGTTACCTTTGTTTTAGGCACAACACCTAATCCAAGTCTTTCATCCACTAAATATGCTCCAGCTTCAGACAGATATCCCTGATTTGGAACAAGGCAGCCACGCCCAAAGCAGCAAGGACAGCAGACTTTGTGAAAATATTTGGTCCATTTCGGGTTAAGGTGACCATAAGGCTCTTCTGATTTTGGCTTGAATACACCGATTATCTTCTGTTAAAAAAAATAAATAAATAATAATAGTCATTACAGGAAACTACCAAACCTTAAATAGTGATGCAAAAATATATAATTGAAATTGATATATATATATTATATATATATATATATATATATATATATATATATATATATATATATATATAAAAATAATTTCAATTTTTTTCCACCTTTAATGTGATCTATAAACTGTAAAACTCAGTTGAAAAACAAAACTGGGGGGAGTAAAAATAAATAAATAAATAATGTGCCTGCATAAGTGTGCACGCCTTCTTATAACTGGGGATGTAGCTGTGTTCAGAATTAAGCAGTCACATTCAAACTCATGTTAAATAGGAGTCCGTACACATCTGCCATCATTTAAAGTGCCTCTGATTAACCCCAAATAAAAGTTCAGCTGTTCTAGTAGGACTTTCCTGACATTTTCTTTGTTGCATCCTACAGCAAAACCCATGGTCTGCAGAGAGCTTCCAAAGCATCAGAGGGGTCTCACTGTTAAAAAGGTATCAGTCAGGAGAAAGGTACAAAAGAATTTCCAAGGCATTAGATATACCATGGAACATAGTGAAGACAATCATCAAGTGGAGAAAATATGGCAGAACAGTGACATTACCAAGAACTGGACGTCTCTCCAAACTTGATGAAAAGAGGAGAAGAAAACTGGTCAGGGAGGCTACCAAGAGGCCTACAGCAACATTAAAGGAGCTGCAGGAATATTTGGCAAGTACTGGCTGTGTGGTACATGTGACAACAATCTCCCGTATTCTTCATATGTCTGGGGCTATGGAGTACAGTGGTAAGATGGAAGCCTTTTCTTAAGAAAAACATCCAAGCCTGGCTAAATTTTGCAAAAGCCCATCTGAAGGCTCCCAAAAGCATGTGGGAAAATGTGTTATAGTCTGATGAAACCAAGGTTGAACTTTTTGGACATAATTCAAAAAGATATGCTTTGGGGCCGTTTTTCTTCAGCTGGAACAGGGGCCTTAGCCAAGGTAGAGGGAATTATGAACAGTTCCAAATACCAGTCAATATTGGCACAACCTTCAGGCTTCTGCTAGTAAGCTGAACACGAAGAGGAACTTCATCTTTCAGCATGACAACAACCCAAAGCATACATCCAAATCAAGGAATGGCTTCACTAGAAGATTAAAGTTTTGGAATGGCCCAGCCAGCGCCGAGACCTGAATCCAAATTGAAAACCTGTGGGGTGGTCTGAAGAGGGCTGTGCACAGGGGATGCCCTTGCAATCGGACAGATTTGGAGTGTTTTTGTGTCAAGATGTGCCATGCTGATACTCATACCCAAAAAGACTTAGTGCCGTAATAAAATCAAAAGGTGCTTCAACAAAGTATTAGGGTGTGCACACTTATGCAACCATGTTATTTTAGGTTTTTAATTTTTACTTCACTCCACCTAAAAGATTTCAGTTTGTTTTTCGACTGAATTGTACAGTTTATAGGTGACATTAAGGGTTAGTTTACACTTGCTTCAAAACATGACTTCAGACAGGCTTTGTTAAAGCTCTCTGAATGCCAGTCAAAGCTCCTGTCACTAAATAAAATGGTTAGCTTACAGTCCTGTGTATACCGGCTTTTGCGTGGTGCTTCGATGAGGCTTCAATGGGGGCTTCAGTGGGGCTTCAAGCGAGCTTTGCCACAGACTTCTTTGGAGCCTCTGAAGACACTTTGAAGCACCACTAAAACTACATGGGGTATAATTTTTGAAGCAAAGCAAAAGCAGGTGTAAACAGGACTGTAAGCTAACCATTTTATTAAGTGACAGGAGCTTTGACTAGCGTTTAGAGAGCTTTAACAAAGCCTGTCCGAAGCCTTGTCGAAGCAAGTGTAAATGAGCCCTAAAAGGTGGAAAAAGCTCTGAAATGATTTAGCTTTGTCTCTTTTACATCACATATACCTGACATTTTAACAGGGGTATGTAGACTTTTTATACCATATACAGCATCTCACAAAAGTGAGTACACCCCTCACGTTTTTGTAAATATTTTATTATTTATTTATTTATTTCAGGTACTTATATAGCGCCATCAATTTACGCAGCGCTTTACATATATTGTACATTCATATCTTTTTCATGTGACAACACTGAAGAAATGACAATTTGCTACAATGTAAAGTAGTGAATGTACAGCTTGTATAACAGTGTAAATTTGCTGTCCCCTCAAAATAACTCAACACACAACCATTATTTATCTAAATCGCTGGCGACAAACGTGAGTACACCCCTAAGTAAAAATGTCCAAATTGGGCCCAATTAGCCATTTTCCCTCTCCAGTGTCATGTGACTCGTTAGTGTTACAAAGTCTCAGGTTTGAATGGGGAGCAGATGTGTTAAATTTGGTGTTATCGCTCTCACTCTCACATACTGGTCACTGGAAGTTCAACATTGCAACTCATGGCAAAGAACTCTCTGAGGATCTGAAAAAAAGAACTGTGGTTCTACATAAAGATGGCCTAGGCTATAAGAAGATTGCCAAGACACTGAAACTGAGCTGAAGCACGATGGCAAAGACCATACAGCGGTTTAAAAGGACAGGTTCAACTCAGAACAGGCCCCACCATGGTTGACCAAAGAAGTTGAGTGCACGTGCTCAGCATCAAAGCCAGAGGGAAATAGATGTATGAGTGCTGCCGGCATTGCTGCAGAGGATGAAGGGGTGGGGGGGGGGGGGGTCAGCCTGTCAGTGCTCAGACCATACGCCGCACACTGCATCAAATTGGTCTGCATGACTGTCTTCCCAAAAGGAAGCCTCTTCTATAGATGATGCTCAAGAAAGTCTGCAAACAGTTTTCTGAAGACAAGCAGACTAAAAGGACATGGATTACTGGAAACATGTCCTCTGGTCTGATGGGACCAAGATAAACTTATTTGGTTCAGACGGTGTGGTGGGGTGAGGAGTACAAAGACAAGTGTGTCTTGCCTACAGTCAAGCATGGTGGTGGGAGTGTCATGGTCTGGGGCTGCATGAGTGCGGCCGGCACTGGGGAGCTACAGTTCATTAAGGGGAACCATGAATGACAACATGTGACATACTGAAGTAGAGCATGATCCCCCTCCCTTTGGAGACTGGGCCGCAGGGCAGTATTCCAACATGATAAAGGACCCCAAACACACCTCCAAGACGACCACTGCCTAGCTAAAGAAGCTGAATGTAAAAGGTAATGGACAGGCCAAGCATGTCTCCAGACCTAAACCCCATTGAACATCTGTGTGGCATCCTCAAATGGAAGGTGGAGGAACGCCAGGTCTCTAACATCCACCAGCTCTGTGACCATACGCCACACACTGCATCAAATTGGTCTGCATGGCTGTCGTCCCAGAACGTAGCCTCTTCTAAAGATGATGCACAAGAAAGCCCGCAAACAGTTTGCTATAGACAAGCAGACGAAGGACACAGTTTACTGGAACCATGTCCCGTGGTCTGATGAGACCAAGAGAAACGTATTTGGTTCAGATGGTGTCAAGGGTGTGTGGTGGCAACCAGGTGAGGAGTACAAAGACAAGTGTGTCTTGCCTACAGTCAAGCATGGTGGTGGGAGTGTCATGGTCTGGGGCCGTATGAGTGCTGCCGACACTGGGGAGCTACAGTTCATTGAGGGATCATGAATGCCAACATGTACTATGACATACTGAAGCAGAGCATGATCTCCTCCCTGGAGACTGGGCCGCAGGGCAGTATTCCAACAGAACGACTCCAAACACACCTCCAAGATGACCACTGCCCTGCTAAGGAAGCTGAGGGTGAAGGTGATGGACTGGCAAAGCATGTCTCTAGATCTAAACTCTATTGAGCATCTGTGGGGCATCCTCAAACGGAAGATGGAGGCGCGCAAGGTCCCCAACATCCACCAGCTCCGTGATGTCGTCATGGAGAAGTGAAAGAGGACTCCAGTGGCAACCTGTGAACTCCATGCCCAAGAGGGTTAAGGTAATGTTGGAAAATAATGGTGGCCACACAAAATATTGACACTTTGGGCCCAATTTGGACATTTTCACTTAGGGGTATACTAACTTTTGTTGCCAGCGGTTTGGACATTAAATGACCGTGTTTTGAGTTATTTTGAGGGGACAGCAAATTTACACTCTTATACCAGCTGTACACTCACTACTTTACATTATAGCAAAGTGTCATTTCTTCAAAGTTGCCACATGAAAAGATATAAAATATTAACAAGAATGTGAATATATTATATACACACACATACTGTATCTCACAAAAGTGAGTACACCCCTCACATTTTTGTAAATATTTTATTATATCTTTTCATGAGAACACTGAAGAAATGACACTTACAATGTAGGGTACACACAGCGATTAACTGCTTCCCGCGAATCGCCGTATATATACACTATGGCCGCTTTAAGAGCCATAGCAAATGCGCGCACGCACGCTGCACGGCCACCCGCAATTGCGGGCACAGGAGAAGGAATGGGGATTTGTGTATGTAAACACACAAATCCGTGTCCTGTCAGGGGAGGGAAAATAGATTGTTTGTTCATACCAAGTAGGAACAACGATCTGTCTTCTCTCCCAGTCAGTCCAATCTCCTCAGAACACTCCCAGGGAACACACACTTAACCCCTTGATCGTCCCCTAGTGTTAGCCCTTTCCCTGTCAGTGACATTTATACAGTGATCAGTGGCTATTTTTAGCTCTGATCGGCTGTATAAATGTCAATGGTCCCAAAATAGTGTCAAAAGTGTCTGATTTGTACGCCACAGTATTGCAGGCACAATAAAAAAAATGGCTGATAGCCGCCATTACTAATAAAAAAAGAAAAAAATAAGAAAAATGCCTAAAATCTATCCCGTATTTTGTAGACGCTATAAAACTTTTGTGCAAACCATTCAATATACGCTTATTGCAATTGTTTTTACCAAAAATATGTAGAACACATATCGGACAAAACTGAGGAAAAAATGTGGGTTTTTTTTTTTTTTTAATTGGGATATTTATTATAGCAAAAAGTAAAAAAAATATTGTGTTTTTTTTTTTTTTTTTCAAAATTGTTGCTCTTCTTTTGTTTATAGTGCAAAAAAAACAAAAACAAAAAAAACGCAGAAGTTATCAAATACCACCATAAGAAAGCTCTATTTGTGGGGGATAAAAAAAAAGACATAAATTTTGTTGGGGTACAGAGTCGCATGACCACGCAATTATCAGTTAAAGCGACGCAGTGCCGTATCGCAAAAAAATGGCCTGGTCAGGAAGGAGGTAAATTCTTCCAGGGCTGAAGTGGTTAATGTCTAAATCGCTGACAAGTGAGTACACTCCTAAGTGAAAATGTCCAAATTGGGCCTAATTAGCAATTTTCCCTCCCCGGTGTCATGGGACTGGTTAGTGTTATAAGGTCCCAGGTGTGAGCAGGTGTGTTAAATTTGGTGTTATTGCTCTCACATACTGGTCACTGGAAGTTCAACATGGCACCTCATGGCAAAGAACTCTGAGGATCGCTAAAAAAAAGAAATTGTTGCTCTACATAAAGATGGCCTAGGATATAAGAAACTGAGCTGCGGCATGGGGCCCAAGACCATACAGCGGTTTAACAAGACAGGTTCCACTCAGAACAGGCCCCGCCATGGTCGACCAAAGAAGTTGAGTGCACGTGCTCAGCGTCATATCCAGAGGTTGTCTTTGGGAAATAGACATATGAGTGCTGCTGGCATTGCTGCAGAGGATGAAGGGGTGGGGGGGGGGGGGTGGGGGTCAGCCTGTCAGTGCTCAGACCATACGCCGCACACTGCCTCAAATTGGTCTGCATGACTGTCATCCCAAAAGGAAGCCTCTTCTATAGATGATGCTCAAGAAAGTCTGCAAACAGTTTGCTGAAGACAAGCAGACTAAAGGACATGGATTACTGGAAACATGTCCTGTGGTCTGATGAGACCAAGATAAACTTATTTGGTTCAGACGGTTGCAAGCGTGTGTGGTGGCAACCAGGTGAGGAGTACAAAGACAAGTGTGTCTTGCCTACAGTCAAGCATGGTGGTGGGAGTGTCATGGTCTGGGGCTGCATGAGTGCGACTGGCACTGGGGAGCTACAGTTCATTGAGGGAACCATGAATGCCAACATGTACTGTGACATACTGAAGTAGAGCATGATCCCCTCCCTTTGGAGACTGGGCCGCAGGGCAGTATTCCAACATGATAAAGGACCCCAAACACACCTCCAAGACGACTACTGCCTAGCTAAAGAAGCTGAATGTAAAAGGTAATGGACTGGCCAAGCATGTCTCCAGACCTAAACCCCATTGAGCATCTGTGGGGCATCCTCAAATGGAAGGTGGAGGAACGCAAGGTCTCTAACATCCACCAACTCCGTGATGTCGTCATGGAGGAGTGTAAGAGGACTCAAGTGGCAACCTGTGAAGCTCTGGTGAACTCCATGCCCAAGAGGGTTAAGGTGGTGCTGGAAAATAATGGTGGCCACACAATATATTGACACTTTGGCCCAATTTGGACATTTTAACTTAGGGGTGTACTCACTTTTGTTGCCAGCGGTTTAGACATTAATGGCTGTGTGTTGAGTTATTTTGCTGCAGCATCTAGGGGGTTAAAACAGGTGGTGAGGAAGCAATATATTGCCTCCTCACTTCCTTTCAATTGCCTCTGAAAAGAAATCTGTGTGTGGATTTCTTTTCAGAGTAGCAGCAGTCTCTTTCAAATCAGAGACTCAGAGCAGCAGAGGGGTGCATTAGTGCAAATGTCAAGGGGGGGTAGTGTTTAATCTCACTCACCAATTTTCCAGCCTCTAGTGTGCAAGTACTCCAATTTGCTAACTGTCCTGCACACCTTAACATACACACAGAAAGCGTGTGCACATCAGGGGGTGGAGTATGGATGGGGCAGGCACAGCAGGGATTGGATAGATCAAGGAGGCGGGGCAAAATCATTGGCCTCTTCAGAAACCTGCACTGTTCTTCCCAAATAGAAACATTTGTAGTTAAATGGACACAAAAAAATAAAAAAATAAAAAATAAAATGGGGGGTGGGGGGGGGGGGAGAATTATCAGTAGTCAGCAGGATGGACAACAAAATCCATATGTCAGAAGGCAGCATTAGCCATATAGTCCCAGGTAGCTATGAAGGGTTAACAACATATACAAGCAGGTACAAAAGGTGTTTAGATGCCATTCATACCAGAAGCAACAGTCTGCAGATGTTAAAGGGGTTGTAAAGTTATTTTTTTTTTTTTTTTTTAAATAACAAACATGTTATACTTACCTTCACTGTGCAGCTCGTTCTGCACAGAGTGGCCCCGAACCTGGTCTTCTGGGGTCCCTCGGCGGCTGTTTCAGCTCCTCCCCGCAAGCATTTACCACCTTCATGCGAGCTCCCTCGCACGGTGGTGAGTGCTTGCGGGCGCGCTCCCGTGATACAGCCGGCGGCTATAGCCGCTCGCTGTATCACTCGGCCCCGCCCCCCGGCGCGCCGCGTCATTGGATGTGATTGACAGCAGCGCGAGCCAATGGCTGCGCTGCTTTCAATCCATCCACTGCAGCCAATCAGCGACCAGGCTGAGCTGCAATGAAGCTGACGAGGACGAGGAGCGAAGATTCGAGGCGTCAGGTAAGTAAAACGGGGGGCCTGGGGGCGGCGGTACTGTCAAAAGTTTTTTCACCTTAATGCATAGAATGCATTAAGGTGAAAAAAATTTTACCTTTACAACCCCTTTAAGCTGTAAAGAGTTAACTATTTAGGTAATCACCCCTAAATGAATCAGAGTAGATAAGAACTGTCCTCCCCTAGCATCCAAGGGCACAGAGGGTTAATTGCCAGAGAGTCCAGGATAGGAGAAACAAAGTCAGAAAAAGCTGTAGCACAGATAAGCAGCCTGAGGAGACACAGATTGACAGATTGTGAGGATCAGTATCTTACTCTCACCCCCTCCAGGATATATGCAGCTAGGCCCACCTGTGCTCTCTGCATGGTGACCTGGCGCCTGGGTTTTGTCCAGCAGGTAAACTAAAAAAAGTGCAATTTTTTTTGAGCCTGTAAAGCATTGCACCAGAGATCAGCAGGTCTCCTCCAGATCAGAGTGTCTGTGTGCCCGTACATCCCAAAAGAGCAAGCAGACAATCTGACAGGAAGAATCAATGAACTACCATGGGGCTCCACAGCAGAAATCGAATAGCAGCTGCAGAATTGAGAATATGCAACATGTTCTCAAATTTGAACTTATTCTTTTAACCAGGGCTTAACAAATCCCAGAAGCCAGGTCACTATGGCGACTAGTATTTGCGTTCTGGCGCCTGGGCTGCTATTCTCTGTGCACTTGTCTTGTGTAACATCATCCGCCGCCCATGGTCGCTGGTGTGCATCTCTGTACACAGCCCCTGCTGTTGTGTTTTTTTTTTTCTTAAAGATTATAAAGGGCATCTCCACCTTCACACCTGGAAGCTTTGTAGAAGCATAATTTTTGCAAGGGCTCCCCGCCATTGGTTAGCATGGTTATGTGACAGCGCTGACCAATGAGAGTCTGCTCTTTCTTCTAAGACAAAAGAAGAGACTCTCATTGGTTAGCACTGTCACATGACCACGCTAACCAATGGCCCGGAGCCCTTGCAAAGATTATGCTGCTACCCAGCTTCCAGGTGTGAAGGTGGAGATGCCCTTTATAATCGTTAAGAAAAAAAAAAACACAACAGCACTTTAGTTCAGCCGCTTACCTTACAATTTGTGAAGAGGTGAGAGGCATGTGGATTTGTAAAAATTGCTGAGGGCAAAATCGGCATAATAATAAATAATACGTTTCCCTCTATAACAGGTTTTTATGGTCATTCTTTCCAGGTAGAGCTGGGCGATTTTCTCCAAACAAATATATAAAAAAAAAAAAAAAAAAAAAAATCGATTTGACCTCTCAACTCGATTCAAGATTCAAATCGATTTTTTCCCCAGCCCTATTTCCAGGCAGCCTATATCCGGCTTTATGTCGGGGTAATTGGCAAGTAAGTTAGGGGGAGAAAATCGCTTGCCCTGCCATCCCAGGCACTGACAACCCACGCAAGGCAAAAAAACAAAACAAAAAAAAAACAGTGGCTCCTAACTTTTATAGCTGGCTCATAGATTCTAAGCAAATTTGTCAAGCTCTGTATTAAACCCAGTGTTGGACTGACAGGGTAGCTCTAATCTTCTGTACCTTGCCCTACAACTCTCCAACAACTAAATTACAGAGCTGGGCTAGATTGAGCTTTGACACATTCATTACCAGATACTAAGGCTCATGTTTCACACCTAGCAGAGAGGCAATCTCTCATAGCAATCTTATCTTGGGCACTGCTAAATCTTTAGCCATGTTGGATGTTATAGCTTACCAGACAAGAGACATATCTGACTAATATACACTTCTCCTACATCTAGCTTTCCATTCAGCATGCCTAAAAGGGAAAAGCCACCCCTTGTGGCTTGATGTTATAGGATCTAATTCACTGCATCCTGGATCAGCTACAGTAGGTGACCGCGATATTGTGTCAATCTCGCCGCATTTCTCGGCGAGATTTGACACCTGCGAGCCCCGTCCCGGGAGCCAGCGCCGAGATGGCTCACTCATCTGGAAAGGAGCACCCCCCCCTCCTGAGCCGTACCAGGCCGCATGCCCTCAACATGGGGGGGGGGGTGTGCCTTGGGGGAGGGGGGTACCCTGCGTCCCCCCCCACCCCAAAGCACCTTGTCCCCATGTACACAGTACACATGTTTTAAGATATAATAATAAAATATAATTTATTAGGCAGCTCCGGGGTCTTCTTCCGACTTCGGGGGGTCTCCTTCCGACTTCTCCCGGTGTTCGGCCTCTTCTCCCGGGCCCCTCTGCTATCTTCTTCCAGCTCTTTTGCCAGCGGGGGCCCGGTCTGCTGCCGTCGTCTCGCCGCTGTCTCGCCGCTTCTTCTCTTCTTTCGATGTTGACACGACGCTCTCGCCGGCTGGAATGCTGTGTGCGAGCTGCGGAGCCATTTATATAGGCGTGACCCCGCCCCCTTGTGACGTCATGGTCCCAGCATGCGCAGGGACTCTGGGGTCACGCCCCCTTATGACGCCATAGTCCCTGCGCATGCTGGGACCGTGACGTCACAAGGGGGCGGGGTCACCGCCTATATAAATGGCTCTGCAGCTCGCACACAGCATTCCAGCCGGAGAGAGCGTCGTGTCAACATCGGAAGAAGAGAAGAAGCGACGAGACAGCGGCGACGAGACAGCGGCAGCAGACCGGGCCCCCTCTGGCAAAAGAGCTGGAAGAAGATAGCGGAGGGGTACGGGAGAAGAGGCAGAACACCGGAAGAAGAGGCCGAAGTCGGAAGGACACCCCCCGGAGTCGGAAGAAGACCCCGGAGCTGCCTAATAAATTACTCTTAAAATCTGTGTACTGTGTTTTGTTTTTTTATTGACACTTTTTTCCCCTAGGTGAATGGGTAGGGGTACCATGCACCCCATACTCATTCACAAAGGGTGGGGGACCGGGATCTGGGGGCCCCCTTATTAAAGGGGGCTCCCGGATTCCAATAAGCCCCCCGCCCGCAGACCCCGACAGCCAACGGCCAGGGTTGTCAGGAAGAGGCCCTTGTCCTCATCAACATGGGGACAAGGTGCTTCGGGGTGGGGGGGCCGCAGGGCGCCCCCCTCCCCCAAGGCACCCACCCCCCCATGTTGAGGGCATGCGGCCTGGTACGGCTTAGGAGGGGGGCGCTCGCTCGTCCCCACACCCTTTCCTGGCCAGCCTGCATGCTCGGATAAGGGTCTGCTATGGCTTTTGGGGGGGACCCCATTTTTCGGCGTAGGGGGTTTCCTTTACAATCCATACCAGACCTAAGGGCCTGGTATGCCCCTGGGGGGGGGGGTTTATTTAAAATTTGGCACGGCGTTCCCCCTCATGATTCATACCAGACAGCTGTCAGCACTGCCTGTCGCCCATTGCGAAAGGAAAAAAAATTTTCCTTTCCCGATGAGCGAGCCAGCGCGACATGCACAGTACCCTGTCGCCGAGAACTAGCGCGATGGTATCGCGCTGGAAACACAATCTCGCGGTCAGGTACTGTACAATAGTTGTTAGAAGCCCAAAAAGACCCCGCTACTAATAATACCTTTTGCAATTACATCCACAATGTCCTTTCCTTTTCTTATCTCCAAACCAGGGTGGATAAAAATCGATGATTAAAAAAAATATATATATATATATATATAATATATTTGTTAATTCATTTTAATAAAATTTTGGAATAAAAAAAATCTAAAAAGATAGTTTTCTATTTAAGATACATTAATAATTTAGTTTATTCAGCATGAAATGGAGCTCTTAGTTATGTAGCATGAGGCTGTATATTCTGCAATATTTACATTTTTGGTAAACTCATTCAATGAATCCAAGCTGAGATAACATGCGCTGTATTTGCACAATTTCACAGTAACCATGAGATAAAACAAAGTTCAAGAATATTCCTTTATCCCATTGTTTTGCAAACCTATGTACACTACAAACTGTATGATTGTTTGAAGAGAAATGCATCTGTACCAGGCTCCAAGTGTGAGGAGGAAGGTCAAGCAGTAAAAATGAAAGTGAAACCTAAGCAGGTTATGAACCTTGTGATCTTTCTGCACATAGCTTGAAGTGCTTTATTCGTCTCTTGTGGAGCAAAATGGCAGCAGGCTGTAAAAGAGACTTAATTTGGGAAAATATACTAACCTGACAGCTTATTATTCTAAAAATGGGAAACCTTCATTTTGTTTGCAAATATTAAAGATTCTTACTACCAGCAAGAACGAGTCCTTACGTTTAGGCTGGGTTCACACTATTGCGAATTCGATGCGGTTTCTCCACATCCAATTCACATGTCAGGAGAGAGACCAGCTCTCCATGGAGCCGGTTCATGCGGCTCCGGTGCAAATTACACAGGAGTCCTTTGCGTCTTCTTGTCAGTTTCAGGGCCGAATTCAGACAAAAATTCAGGCTGAAATTTTACCTGAAACCGTGAACAGGGACGTACCAGACCCCTGCTGTGAGCCGCTCCATGTGGTAGTGTGAGCCCAGCCTTAGAGCACCCGTCATTTCAGATCCATCATGGCAGCGCCGGTTAGCGGGCATCCACTCACCTGCTGCCGCTACGTGCCTCACCTTGTTGTTTCACTGCCATATCACCAGCCATCCCATTAAAGTGAATGGGACTGTCGGTGAGTCAACAGCGGGTCAGAGGAGGAGCCGCTGCAGGACAGAGGTGACAGGTGTTCTTTAAAAAAAAAAAAAAAAATTAAAGCCTTTTTTACTAGTGATGTAAATAGAGCCGATTTAAATCGAATCCACCCTGCTCCAAACTGATAAGGAAATAGCCAAAGCGTGTGATAATACAGAATCTTATTTCATAAAAAAAAAAACAAAAAACACAAAACACACAACACACACATACTAAACTCAATGCTGGATTGGGAGAATGCATCATGGACTATATGACAGGCTACATGAGAACGCTTAACAAAAAACCATTCAAATGTTAAACAGAACTATGTTATAAATGGCAACCACTCTACCAAAATTATTACCCTATATTGCTAAGCAGCAACAACCTTCTACTTCAAAATGCATTGTACACATGGGTTCAAGTCTATGCTAAGGGCATATTTAATGGTTCTTTGAATTCTATAGATAATAGTATACTGATATGCGCAATGAAAGCCAAGAGGCCATCCAATCTTACCTAGGAGCACTAGAGTTCTCTCAATTGTCCACAGCACAAGTACAAATGTTGAACAAAGAATTTACGGTACATGAAATGAAATGAGCTATTTTAGATATTGCCACTGGTAAAGCATTAGGACTAACTTAGAACATAAGTACAACTGCCAAATAATATAGGCCTCTTTCAGATGGGCGGCTGAGCTGTGATTTTACCATGCCCCAACCGCCCACCTGAACTGTAACATAACAGCCAGATGGGGCTGTTAACATGTCAGAGACATCACGTGTCAATCTCGCCCATGGAGTTCAATAAGACCAATTGCAATTACAACACTCTCCCACCAAATCCCAGCCTCCATGCTGTACCAATCAGAGCCTCAGACTTTCTCCTTTCAGTTCCTGCAGCTCTCCACAGAGACATCTGTCAGCATGCCTCTGAGCTTGTTAGCTTCCTCAGTGAGGAAAATAGGCACAGAGTGGAGACTTCGAGGGCCAGATGGGGACATCCAAAAGCCTGGATATGGCCCTGGAGCTGCAATTTGCCCAGTTCTGACCTAGGCCCACATGAAGTTTAATATACTGGCTAATGGTCCAATTTCCCCAGTCATCCCTGATTTAAAGGAGTACGAGGCAGGGTTGTCCCGTCTCCCCTACTCTTTTCTATTGCAATAGCCTGAGACTCTTGCCATTAACATCTGGCAAATGGCATTACACTTCAGAAAACAACCAAATGAATAGGTCTATATTTCAATGAGTTCATATTATATATCTCGCCAGGGCCTTTCCATATTCTTCATCACTGCAACTATTAAAAGATTTGGTAAATACTTGGGCCTCCGAACCTGGTATTCTGGGGTCCCTCGGCGGCTGTCTCGGCTCCTGTCTCGGCTCCCCCCCACAAGGACTCAACACTTTCATGCGAGCTCCCTCACATGGTGTTGAGTGCTTGCGGGCGCGCTCCTGTGATACAGCCGGCGGCCTTAGCTGCTCACTGTATCACTCGGTCCCGCCCCCCGACGCGCCGCATCATAGGATGTGATTGACAGCAGCGCGAGCCAATGGCTGCGCTGCTTTCAATCCATCCACTCTAGCCAGTCAACGACCAGGCTGAGCGGCGAAGAGGATGTCGGGGGCGAGCGCAGAAATTGAGTGGTCAGGTAAGTAAAAATGGGGGGGCGGTATTGTCGGATGTTTTTTCACCTTAATGCATAGAATGCATTAAGGTGAAAAAACTTTTACCTTTACAACCCCTTTAACATTAACGGAGTTGTAAAGGCAGTAGTTTTTTTAATCTTAATGCATTCTATGCATTAAGATAAAAAGTCTTCTGTGTGTAGCAGCCACCCCAGCACCCCCCAAATACTTAGCTGAGCCCCATCTCTATCCAGCGATGTCCACAAGTCCCTCGGCCGTCCAAAAACCTCCTTCCTGATTGGCTGAGACACAGCAGCAGCGCCATTGGCTCCCACGGCTGTCAACGTCAGTTAGCCAATCAGGAGAGAGAGGGAGCAGAGCTGAATGGAAGCTCCATGTTTGAATGGTCACACAGAGTTGCAGCTCGGCTCAGGTTCCCCCATATCAAGCTGCTTGCTGTGGGGGCACTCAAAAGGAGGGAGGGGCCAGGAGCACAGAAGAAGCACCCGAGAAGAGGAGGATCCAGGCTGCCCTGTGCAAAACCCCTGCACAGAGCAGGTAAGTATAACATGTTTGTTTTTTTTAAATGAGACTTTACAATCACTTTAAATACCTGGAATTGCAATTTAAAAATGAATCCTTCCCTTTTCACAAGTGCAAACTATTAATTCTAGGTGTCGTGGCATGAAGGTGCAATTCAGACCACAAGTCTCCGAATACCCACTAAGGAGTATTAAAATCGCAAGACCCTAAATGGTAATATTCACTCTATCCCTACTTGCCACACTAAAGCTGGATAAAATGCTACCGGCTAAATGGCTAAATGGCAAACCCTACCACCTACTAGGTCTACAGAGAAATGGAATGTTATATGCTCCTCATATGTTGGTCTCGCCAGTTGTTAAATATAAAAGATTAATTATTTTACAAAAGGCCTTATTGGCTTTAAAAACACACACACCACAGAGCTGATGGGATGACAATTGCATAATATAAGATTAATTCAATTGTACAACAAACGCACGCATCTCCTGTTCGACTGCAAAAAAAAAAAAAAAAAAAAAAAGGGAAGTATGACCCCTAATTGTATAAAATATACTAAACCCCAAGCAGATTTCATGCACCTCATTTGGGGTGGTCAGATTATACCTGACTTCTGGCAGCAAGTGGTTACTGTGCTCACCATTTTACTGCAACTCCTTCTTCCCTGTACACCTGACGTTTGTTTATGTGTTATACTGGATGAAGAAAACTGGCCATGCTATGCTAGATTATAGTTACAAAAATCTTGCTTATGGTTTGCAAAGTCAAAGCTAAAATAGTGGAGTCCATCCTCCTCTACTGCTGCCCAGTGGAAAATATTGGTTAATCACATCCTTTTTATATGGGATAAAGGACTTTCCGCTAAAATGTCTTCAAATTTGGGACCCATGGTGTAATGCTACTCTCACATTACATTTTTAAGTTTAAGCCAAAAGGCAACCATAATGAAATGGATGCCAGCTTGTATCCATATATAATTAAGGTCTCATGCACATGGGTGCCTGGAGCCATACAAAAAGTAAAAAATGTGGGCATATTTCCCCACCCAGGAGTCACAAATGCTAAAATCATTGGCTGTAGGCAGGTGTATGACAGTACTTGGATAAACACCCACATGCATTTATAATGTGCACCCCTGTATGCAGGCTGACTGCGTCCATGGGCATACATTTGTACACATGTTCACTGTATATGCAAGTACCGTCCAGCGACATACCTTCATACGCATGTGCGCATTAATGCAATTACTGGCATATACCTACATACCGCAGTCAGATGTGTCCATGCTTGGACACCCATCCATAACCACAGGTAACTTGCTTGGTGTGTGGCTACATGTGAACAGTGATGGACTGTCAGCCTGTCAATACCTTGTACTGGCTGAGCGACTGCCAATATTCACATGCACCCTGTCCTAGCCACAAGAATCCGCTGTATGTGCCTAACCAGCCATGTGAAGCAGGCCTAAAACTACATGCATAATGAAAGAATGAAAACGTCATAAATAACTACAGGGCCTGCTTTAAGAAATGGAAAATGAGTTGTGACTTGTTTAAATGTATTTTAATAAGTTCCAAAATGTATCTGTGTAAAAAATTATTTTTCAGCAACGTTGAACTGCTTGGCAGAATAAGGGTTAACCTAGAACTAAATGCAAAACTTTCTCCCGTTAGAGAGAATAAGGATGTCAGTTTTTTATTTGCGTGCATCCCATAGAGGGTATTTCTCTCTCTGTTTTGGCTATGGGACAGTAATAGTGAGAAGAAATCCCCCCCCCCCCCCCAAACTGAAGAGAATCCCTAGTGGTCACCAGAACTAGTGTCCTCACTGGAAGATTTCCCCTCCATTACAGTTTTTTTTTCACTTAAACAGTAAACATGACAAATTTAGGAGGGGGCACAGACAGCAATGAAAACCTTTAAAGGGTTACTCTTTAAGGAGGACAAATGGAGCAGCTAGAGATCCATACACCTTGAAAAAAAACTGCAAATTGCAGAATAATAGGTCATTGCCCTCATGATTTTAGTTAATCTTGTACCTTTTAATAAAGATTTCAAGTCACGAGTGACTTGCATTCTAATCCTGAGACATTATATGTATATTAAGCTACCGCTAAGATAATTGACAACACTCACCCCCTTTGGATCTTTAACAAAGTAACTCCCACTTGAGCCTTGTGATATTCTTTCTGGAAAAACACCATTTTCAATGGCTTGTTCTGCTCTGTGAATAATGTCAGCAAATTCAATATCATCCAAAATGACATTTAGCTCTTCAGTACCACAATGACCTAGAAAAACAAAAAAAAAAATAAAAGATTTTACAAAACGAAAGATACTAAAATACTGACACATACTATAAGTAAATAAGGGGTTCTTTAAAGGAGTGTTCCAGGACTCCAGTCCTCAAGAAACCCCAACAGGTCATGTTTTCAAATTATCCTTTATTATTTACAATTGCGCTTCATTTTACACTTTGTAAAGTCTTGCCTAAGACAGAGCCCACACTGTATGTGATGATGTGTTCATAAACTGTTCGCAAAATTCAGACCTGCCAGTAATGATATGCAGAGAAAGCGCAGACAGGGTACAAGACCGTTTTTAGAACCATTAGTCACCTGGAACCCACCCAACATCATAAGTATTCACGTACAAAAGGAGGTTTCTTTATTTTATAAAAATTATTGTAAAAAAGGTAAAAAAACAAAAAAAAAAAAAAACAACTATTGCTAAAATTACACCACATACAGTATCTCACAAACGTGAGTACACCCCTCACATTTTTGTAAATATTTTATTATATCTTTTCATGTGACAACACTGAAGAAATGACACTTTGCTACAATGTAAAGTAGTGAGAGTGTACAGCTTGTATAACAATGTAAATGTGCTGTCCACTCAAAAAAAAAACAAAAAAACACACAGCCATTAATGTCTAAACTGCTGGCGACAAAAGGGAGTACACCCCTAAGTGAAAATGTCCAAATTGAGGCCAATTAGCCATTTTCCCTCCCCGGTGTCATGTGACTCGATGTTACAAGGTCTGAGGTGTGAATGGGGAGTAGGTGTGTTAAATTTGGCATTATCGCTCTCACTCTCTCATACTGGTCACTGGAAGTTCAACATGGCACCTCATGGCAAAAAACACTTGAAGATCTGAAAAAAAGAATTGTTGCTCTACATAAAGATAGCCTAGGATATAAGAATTAAAAAAACAGGAAAGTTGCGCTAAATTAATAAACTTGAGAGACAATGCGATACGTATTCACAAGGACATAAACTAGTGCTCCACAGCACGTGGAGCCTACAAATAGCAAAGAACTAATTCCACCCTGTGCAGATACACAAACTGATGCATAGTAAAAATATTGAATAATTGTGAAATAAATCAAAAAATAAATTGAAACAATACAAACTGAATAATAAAATCAAAACATGATATTAACATATGAAAATAATGAAGTCCAAAAACTATTGGTGACCCTATGCAAAATAGTGAGATAAAAAGGCCATAAAATGATCCAATGGTAGTATCTCCAAAGGTGATGTGAGTAAAAACACCCCAAGGGAAAGTGATCATAGTAGAAGTGCCTCCACCATAGCAAACACTGCCGCTTACCAGATGAGTTTCAGGAGGCGAAGTCAGTAGTCAGGAATCACAGCTTGCAGGCAAAGTACCATGGGAGATGTAGTCCTTAGATGTTGAAAGTTAACAGCAGAGAAGACGCTGCAAAGCATGCAAGGAATTCAGGAAGTAGTGGAAAGAGATGGTCAGCACTCACAAGAAAGGAGATTTTTGCAAATAAGGGTTTTTTGCACTATTGCGAGCCTTTATCATTTCTATGTGGATTCTGCTGCTGGGTTCGATCTGATCTTATGTGGAGATCACCATCATTTGGATTGAAGAGTCCGGTTCACTCCTCAAAGATCCCGGGCTGGGGTAACCGTCATCTGCTGATTGCGGTCCCCTGTGATCAAGGGACCAATAACATCTGGTAAGCGGCAGCGTTTGCTATGGTGGAGGCACTTCTATGATCACTTTCCCTTGGGGTGTTTTTGCTCACATCACCTTTGGAGATACTACCATTGGATCATTTTATGGACTTTTCATCTCACTATTTTGCATAGGGTCACCAATAGTTTTTGGACTTTAGTTATTCATTATTTTCATATGTTAATATAAGGTTTTGATTATTCAGTTTGTATTGTTTCAATGTATTTTTTATTGATTTCACAATTATTCAATATTTTTACTATCCATCAGTTTGTGCATCTGCAAGGGGTGGAATTAGTTCTTTGCCATTTGTAGGCTCCACGTGCTGTGGAGCACTAGTTTATGTCATTGTGAACACATATCACATTGTCTCACGATTTTATTAATTTAGCGCAACTTTCCTGGTTTTTTAATTTTGTTTTATGTCAAATAACATTTTCTAGTCGCAGCTTAGCGCACCCTTTTTTTCTTTATAGGATATAAGAAGATTGCCAAGACCCTGAAACTGAGCTGCAGCATGGTGGCCAAGACCACACAACAGTTTAAAAGAACAGGTTCTACTCAGAACAGGCCTTGCCATAGTTGACCAAAAAAGTTGAGTGCACGTGCTCATCGTCATATCCAGAGGTTGTCTTTGGAAAATAGACGTATGAGTGCTGCCAGCATTGCTGCAGAGGTTGAAGGGGTGGGGGTCAGCCTGTCAGTGATCAGACCATAAGACCATACACTGCACACTACATCAAATTGGTCTGCATGGCTAAAGATGATGCACAAGAAAGCCCTCAAACAGTTTGCTGAAGACAAACAGACTAAGGACAAGGATTACTGGAACCTTGTCCTGTGGTTGGTTCAGATGGTGTCAAGCGTGTGTGGCAGCAACCAGGTGAGGAGTACAAAGACAAGTGTATTTTGCCTACAATCAAGCATGGTGGTGGGAGTGTCATGGTCTGGGGCTGCATGAGTGCCAACCTGTACTGTGACATACTGAAGTAGAGCATGATCCCCTCCCTTTGGAAACTGGGCCGCAGGGCAGTATTCCAACATGATAAAGGACCCCAAACACACCTCCAAGACGACCACTGCCTAGCTAAAGAAGCTGAGGGTAAAGGTGATGGACTGGCCGAGCATGTCTCCAGACCTAAACCCTATTGAGCATCTGTGGGGCATCTTCAAACAGAAGATGGAGGAGCACAAGGTCCCTAACATCCACCAGCTCCGTGATGTCATCATGGAGGAGGACTCCAGTGGCAACCTGTGAAGCTCTGGTGAACTCCATGCCCAAGAGGGTTAAAGTGTTAATAAATCCACAACAGTAAAATCATTCTGCATATGCAGCATAGCATGCTTGTTATAATCACTGTGGAACCTAAGGGGTTAATCATCTGCATTCTGTAAAAAGGCTGTTATATCCTGTATGCACAGATCCTTCCCCTCCTGCACTTTCCATCTGGGGAAGGCCAGCTAACACAGGCAGGGTAGCCGACCTGCACATGCTCAGTTGTGTCTTTTATGCTGGAGAGAACATTTACTTGTTCTCAGAGCTAGCCAGGTCACATGACATTGACATCACACATGTGGGCGTGTATACAGGCTGTAGTAGAAATTTCCTCCTACCCGAACTCTCAGCACTGGAGAAGCTGTGCAGTTTATCATAACCGTGGTATACAGATCATCCAAAAAGGTATATAGTGGCATTATTTTAATGTAGAAAGATAATTAGATAATTTATAGCTGTGGGCGCTGTTGGGGGGCAGATGAACTATTTTCAGATTACTGGGTTTAGAAACACTTTAAGGCACTGCTGGAAAAAGGTGGCCACACAAAATATTACCACTTTGGGCCCAATTTGGACATTTTCACTTAGGGATGTACTCACTTTTGTTGCCATGGTTTAGACATTAGTTATTATGAGGGGAGTTATTTTGAGGGGACAGCAAATTTACACTGTTATACAAGCTGTACACTCACTACTTTACATTGTAGTCATTTCTTCAGTGTTGTCACATGAAAAGATAGAATAAAATATTTACAATTTTATTATGTGAGGGATGTACTCACTTTTGTACACACACACACACAGTGCTCAGCATAAATGAGTACACCCCTTTTGAAAAAGTAAGATTTTAATCATTATCTCAATGAACACAAGGATAATTTCCAAAATTTCGACAAATTGAGTTTTTTAGCTCATTACATGAAAGTAAGGTTGATAATATAATAATAAATATTAGATGACAAAATCTTCAGTTAAACTCAAATTAGTTGATGCAAAAATGAATATACCCAACAAAAACTACTACATCTAGTATTTTGTATGACCTGCATGATTTGTAAGGACAGCACAAAAGTCTTCTAGGCATGGAATGAACAAGTTAGCGAAATATTGCAACATATATCCTTTTCCATTCTTCAAGAATGACCTCTTATGCCCCATACACACGATCAAAAATTCCGTCAGAAAAAACTTGGATGGTTTTTCCAAACGGAATTCCGCTCAAGCTTGCTTTGCATACACACGGTCACACAAAAGTTCTCTGAATTTTTGACCGTCAAGAACGCGGTGACGTACAACACTACGACGAGCCGAGAAAATGAAGTTCAATGCTTCCGAACATGCGTCAAATTGTTTCTGAGCATGCGTGATTTTTTGCTCGTACAAATTGCATACAGACGAACGCATTTTCGGAACTTTTTCCAACCGAAAAATAGAGAACCTGCTCTCAATCTTTGGCTGGAATTCTGCCAGCAAAAGTCCAATGGAGCATACACACTTTCAGAATTTCTGACGAAAAGCTCACATCCGACTTTTGCTGGCAGAATTTCTGATAGTGTGTATGGAGCATTAGAGCATGGATACTGGATGGAGAGAGATGCTCAATTTGTCTCTTCAGAATTTCTCATAAGTGTTCAATTGGGGTCAGATCGGGAGACATACTTGGCCACTGAATCGCTTTAACCCTGTTCTTCAGAGATGCAACAGTGGCCTTAGATGTGTGTTTTGGTTCATTGTCATGTTGGAAAAGTGCACGATGATCAAGGGCACAGAGTGATGGTAGCATCTTCTCTTTCAATAAAGAGCAGTACATCTGTGAATTCACAATATCAATGCAATGCAGCTCCTCAACACCAGAAGCACTCATGCAGCCCCACAGAATGACACTGCCACGTTTCACTGTAGGCACCATGCATTTTTCTTTGTACTCCTCACCTTTGCGACACAAAACAGTTTTGTAGCCATCAGTTCCAAAAACATTCATCTTGGTCTCATCACTCCAGAGTTCAGAGTCCCAGTAGACTTTTTTTTTTAGCATGGGCCCTGGCAAATTCTAGGAGGGCTTTTTTGTGCATGGGCTTTTAGGACAGGCTTCCTTCGTGGAGGACACCCATAAAAGCTATTCCTCTGCAGTGTAGGTCGTATTGTGTCACGGGAAACAATCACCCTAGTTGGCTTTCTACCTCTTTAGCTAACTGCAGTGACATTGCATGGCAATTTTCTTCAACTCTTTTCATAAGAAGACGCTCTTGATGAGGTGTTAAAGTGATTGTAAAGTCTTGTTTTAAAAAACAAAACAAAACAAAAAAACAACAAACATTTTATGCTTGCCTCCTCTGTGCAGATGGTTTTACACAGAGCAGCCTGGATCCTCCTTGCTGTTCCTGGCCCCTCTCTCCTGTCGAGTGCCCCCACAGCAAGCAGCTTGCTATTGGGGCACTTGAGCCGAGTCACAGCTACGTGTGTTCATTCAGACACAGAACCCCAACCCGGCCTTGCCCCCTCTCTCCCCTGCTTGGCTAACTGACTTTGATTGGCTCCCATGACTGTCAATGGCTCCGCTGCTGTGTCTCAGCTGATCAGGAGGAATGTCCTGGACAGCTAAGACACTCGTGAACATCGCTGGAGAGAGATAGGGTTCAGGCAAGTAATTAGTGGGTGCTGGGGAGGCTGCTACACACAGAAGGTTTTTTTCTCATGCACAGAATGCATGAATTTAAAAAACCTTCTGCCTTTACAACACCTTTAACTTCCATGGACGGCCTGGACATCTCTGTGAGATGGTTGCAGTTCAATCTTTGCATCACCTTTGCTACAGTATTCTGACTGATAAGTAAATCAGTGCTGATCCTTCTTGAAGCCTTTACTTTTCTTGTGTAAAGAAATTATTTTCCCTCTCAGGCCTTGTGACATTTCTCAAAAGATTCAGTCTCCAATCCTAGTTGGTGCCTTCTGAGCGGAAACGCGTCGGACAGGAGCCAGCTGTGGGTCGTCAGGGTGCACGGACCATGCTGATATGATATTGTTTGCTTATACACAAGCGATTACTCTGCAAGTGCAAGACATTTTATATTAAATTGTGAAAAAATTATTAGACCCCCGGGCTTATGGTGAAAATGAAAAATGAGGAGCTGTAGCCTCCATCAATAAATTCACCCTAAGGTGAATTTAGAAGAAATGTGAAAAAGAGGGGATAGGTATGGCGCTGCTCTTATTAAGAGGTGACCTACAACCTCTAAATACTTGAGGGGTTTGTGTCACGGGTGCATTTAGTGCAAAAAGTGACAATAAAATTTCAGAAAATAAATATTTGTATATTCACAAAAATCCACAAAAAAAAAAATCCTACCGTATAAACTTCCTAACCGCTTATACATAATGCATATTGTTATGTACAAACGAAAATAAAATAAACACAATCCTGTGCTAAACCTGCAATTCAAATTGACATTTCTGTTCAAAAAAATCCAACATATATGACTGGTGTATATTGTTGCTGTGAAACTGGGTTCAGAAATATGCATATACCGTCCTTAAACCCCGATGTATAACAAAGTTCAATAAAGTGACAATGTGCTCCTTCAAATTGTTCTGTGCTTCTTGGAAAACAGTGCCCCATAAGAAACACACTTGCCGCTATTATTCACCCCACAAAGGAGGTATTTCACCTTCACAGTATGAGCCACTGTGCAGCCTGTGGAGTAGGAGGAAACTTCCTGTCCTGTGTTCTCCAAGTGCCTCCTTGTCTTGGAGAAAAAAAACCTGTCACTACCTATTGCTATCATAGGGGATATTTACATTCCCTGAGATAACAAAAAAAAAAAACAAAAAAAATGATAAAGCACTCGTCCCCCCCCCCTGCTCTCGCGCAAAGGCGAACGCAAGTGTCGGTCTGGCGTCATATGTAAACAGAAATTGCACCATGCATGTGAGGTAGCCGCAAAAGGTCAGATCGAGGGCAGTAATTTTAGCAGTAGACCTCATCTGTAAATCTAAAGTGGTAACCTGTAAAGGCTTTTAAAAATGTATGTAGTTTGTTGCCGCTGCACGTTTGTGCACAATTTTAAAAGCATGTCGTGTTTGCTATCCATGTACTCGGCCTAAGATCATCTTTTTTATTCCATCAAACATTTAGGCAATATAGTGTGTTTTAGTGCATTAAAATTTAAAAGTGTGTTTTTTCCCAAAAAGAAAAAAAAAAAAAAATTTTTTTCATGTAAACAAAAAGTGTCAGAAAGGGCTTTGTTAGAAGAGTGGGTGATGTGTGACATAAGCTTCTAAATGTTGTGCATAAAATGCCAGGAAAGTTCAAAACGCCCCAAATGACCCCATTTAGGAAAGTAGACACCCCAAGCTATTTGCTGAGAGGCGTGTCGAGTCCATGGAATATTTTATATTGTGACACAAGTTGCGGAAAAGAGACAATTTTCTTTTATTTTTGCACAAAGTTGTCACTAAATGATATATTGCTCAAACATGCAATGGAAATATGTGAAATTACACCCCAAAATACATTCTGCTGCTTCTCCTGAGTACAGGGATACCACATGTGAGACTTTTTTGGAGTCTAGCCGCGTACAGGACTCCGAAAACCAAGCACCGCCTTCAGGCTTTCTAAGGGCGTAAATTTTTGATTTCACTCCTCACTGCCTATCAGTTTCAGAGGCCATGGAATACCCAGGTGGCACAACCCCCCCCCCCCCCCCAAATGACCCCATTTTGGAAAGTAGACACCCCAAGCTATTTGCTGAGAGGTATAGTGAGTATTTTGCAGATCTCGCTTTTTGTCACAAAGTTTTGGAAAAAAAAAAAAAAAAAAGAATATTATATGTATATATATATATAAAACAAATGAGAGTTGCAAAATACTCGGGGGTCCTGTACGTGGCTAGGCTCCCAAAAATCTCACACATGTGGTATCCCCGTACTCAGGAGAAGCAGCAGGATGTATTTTGGGGTGCAATTCCACATATAACCATGGCAAGTGTGAGCAATATATCATTTAGTTACAACTTTTTGTAAAAGTTTTTTTTTTGTCATTTTTCAATCACTTGGGAGAAAAAAATTAAATATGGCCTCAACATGCTTCTCAGCAATTTCCTTGGGGTATCTACTTTCCAAAATGGGGTCATTGGGGGGGGGGATGGGGTTTGTACTGCCCTGCCATTTTAGCACCTCAAGAAATGAGATAGGCAGTCAAACTAAAAGATGCGTAAAATTCCAGAAAATGTACCCTAGTTTGTAGAAAATATCATTTTTTTTCAAAATTTTCGGTCTTTTTCCATTTATATCGCAAAAAATAAAAATCGCAGAGGCAATCGAATACCATAAAAAAAAGCTCTATTTGTGGGAAAAAAAGGATGCAAATTTTGCTTGGGTACAACATTGCATGACCGCACAATTACCAGCTAAAGCAGCGCAGTGCCAAATTGTAAAAAGTACTCTTTAGGCAGCCAAATGGTCCGGGGCTGAATTGGTTAAAGGCATATACTGTCACACAGACTGCACCATATGGATTCTGAAGTACACTGAGTATTTGGAAGATACACCTCAGAACGAAATTACCTCACCAGTTGCACTGAAACAAATAGAAAAAAAATGCTTCACAAAGCATTGAAAAGCACCTCTGACTATATTACCAAGGAAATGAGAGAGCGGAGGGGACAGGAGGCGGAGCCTAGCGGAGCAGACATGCATTGTTAGAGCTCCACACCGCTGAGGAGAGAAGAGAAGGACAAAGCGGAGCCTGCAGGCTCAAAAGGTATCCATTTGAACCTTTTTGCCCCAGGGAACAAACTGTGAAAGTTTGGGCAGGAAATATGGTACTGGGAGGAAGCCGTGGCAGAAATAAAAATCACCTCACAAAGAGCTCACAGGCACTCACTGCAACTAAAGCAGCTCCAGTCACCTCACAAGATACAGCATCAGGGCGCTCTCACAGACAGAAAATGTCACAGCAAGACTCTCCATTTGAGTCAGATACAGAACAAATCCTCTCACAAACTTCTCCACAAGCCTCCTCAGCATCCCCAGTAATATTATTACAATTTGAAAAGATGCTTCATAAGGCTTTAAAACAAACCTCAGACCAAATAACAAAAAGCCTAACCGAAGAAATAAGAGAGCTGGGAAACCGCACCGCAGCCTTAGAAATAAAAATTGATGAAATTGAAATTACAACCCAAGAAAATATAACAGAATTGGAACAATTAAAAGAAGAGAATTTAATACTTCAAACTAAGCTCGAAGATTACGAAAATAGAGCCAGACGTTCAAACTTGCGCATAAGGGGAATACCTGAAACTGTGATAGACCTGCAATCTACTATTACTGCTCTATTACAAGAACTAAAGCCAGATATCCCTATTGAACGTTTAGAACTGGACAGAGTACACAGAGCCCTCACAGCCAAAAAGAAAGATGGACCCCCACGTGATATAATCACAAAATTTCATTATTACAGAACGAAAGAACAAATACTAATTGCTGCAAGAGAAAAAAAGGAACTTAATTTTCAAGGACACAATTATCAAATTTTTGCTGACCTATCCCAACTTACTATTACTAAAAGACGATCCATGAAACCCCAACGCCACAACATTATGTATCAATGGGGCTTCCCCTTTTCAGTCAGATTTAACTACCAAGGTACAATTTACAGAAGCAGATCAGCAGATGAACTACAACAAACCCTTTTAAAATTAAATCTGACAGAACCCACAAGCAGCAACACCCCCACACGCAGAAGAATGGCATCATCTTCACCTTCAGGCAGCACCCAGAAAATTTCAGAACAAAATGGGAATCATCATTCTCACAAAAGAGGCCGTTATGCCACATCATCCATGGACCAAGAAGATTCAATGGACTGACATCCTAATTCCTGATATCTCTTCATTTATTATACTAAGAGATGGTTCTCTATAAAAAAAACCTATATTTATAACTGAATGTAACTGCATTCTGATAGTCACACACTGTGTGGGATCATGTTACATTCCAGTTATATTTCTTATTACTTCTGATTCATATAGCCTTAGAATATATAAGTGAAATAAGGAAATTCTTGTTCAGTTATATATTTTCAGGTAATAACAATAGATTTATTACTTTTTAGGACAAATATGTTCAATAATCCAGAAGTAATGGAAGCTTTTTCTTTCTTTTCTTAAAACAAATATATTAGTACCTAACTAGTTCCTAGAATTATGTTTTTATTTATTCTAATCTGAAGCAATATAACCTCAATTTTATGAGTTAACATATCTAAACAGTTACATATGAATAAAATATGTAATTGTTTACTCTAAAAGGGTTAAAATCCCAAAATAATTCAAATTATCTTCATCAATACCAAAGTTATTAACAGTACCTTTCTAACTGAATTATTTAGCCTAGGGCAAGACTAACCATATACAACCACCCTTGGAATAAATAATTTCAACAAAAACTATATTCTGCACACCAATTAATGAATCATCATTTTGATGTCTTTAGACATAGCACTTCTCTCCTGTAAGCGGAAGATCCGTGTACCCCCATTAGCCCTCATTCTCCCAACCATATTATGTGGGAGTGTGACGAAGGCACTTATTCCCCTGAGAGAGATATTTATTCTCTTTCACGGGTAAATTGTGATTACTTGCAAAAAATAATTTATACAATGTATCATCCAATCTCATATGTTTTTTGTTTACTCTTTACTCCACTGGTTTCTTTTCTATCGTTTCATCTCTTCAGTCCACACAGGTTGATCTGCGCAGTCAGCTCTGCATAACAAAAAGTAAGTCAAAACTATTTGATCTGTTGCCATGGCACCACTGAATATACTTTCCCTGAATGTTCAGGGAATAAATGTCCCTCAAAAAAAGGACCAAAGCCTTCCGTACTTTCCATAACAAGAAGGCTCACATAGTATGCCTCCAAGAAACACACTTAACCAAAGATTCTACTCCAAAATATATTTCTCCTTTTTATCAACAAATTTACACGGCTTCTGCCTGTACCAAACAAAGGGGTACTCTAATTGCATTTCACCGATCCACACCATTCACCTTATCTTTAGAAATTAAAGACCCAGAAGGTAGATACCTGATACTCATGGGTTATATAATGGATACAGCAATCACGGTGATTTCCTACTACGCTCCTAACAAACAACCTACACCATTCCTCTCACATATATTACAAGTGATTAATACACACAAAATAGGAACAGTGATAATGTGCGGGGATTCGAACCAGGTCCTCCTCCCATTTCTAGATAAATCACCTTTTACACCATCCAAAATAACCTCTAGATTACCTTTTTCTCAACTTCTTTCCAAATACAATCTGGTAGATTCGTGGAGAGAAAGTAACCCAATGAAAAAGAAATTCACTTATTTCTCGCACCCTCATCAAACCTTCACCAGAATAGATCATATTTTTCTAACAATAGGAATGATACCAGAAATTATTGCATCAGATATAATTCCGATTCCGTGGTCTGACCATAATGCAGTATACACTACTATAGCCTCAGCCATACCAAAAGCGCATGACCCAACTTACCGGACATAATGCTCAAACACCCACTACATCAGATGGCCATTGAACAAGCTTTAAAGGAATACATATCAATTAATAATACAACAGACATTTCCCCAATAACACTGTGGGAAGCTCATAAGCCTGTCTTGCGTGGTACAATACAAAGACAAATGGCACTATTTAAACGGGAACGCAAAAATCTAGCAAAAAAAACTAGAACTCAATTTTAATGCAGCCTACATATCATTCCAAGATAATCCATCTCAGAGTACAAAATCTCATCTGGAAAAATCTAGATTGGAATACGATCTATTTCTCACTGAGTCAGTTGATAAATCCCTCAAACGCTCCAAACACAATTTCTACATGAATACAAACAAACCAGGTACATATTTGGCTCGGGCATTAAATTCAACTAAAAATCTTTCAAACCAATACGTTTGAAATTATCAAAAAATGTTTATACTTGTAATCCAGTTAAAATAGTCTATAAATTTCACTCACATCTCGCAACTTTATACAAGACAAACAATGAATTTAATCCTACAGAGGCTGAATCCTTCTTCTCAAAAATAACCTTACCTGAGTTGTCTCAGAATCAAAAAAGCAGTTTGGATGAGCCTATAACTATAGATGAAGTTGCTAACGCCATAAAAGACCTAAAACTTAACAAAAGACCAGGCCCAGACGGCTACTCGGCTTTATACTATAAAACATTCTCAGAAATACTCTCTCCCGTTCTCACTGAAACTTTTAACAAACTTCTAGAAGGACATTCTTTTCGGCAAGAAACACTAATGGCAATTGTTTGTATGATCCCAAAACCCCTTTCTGATGATACTTCCTGTGTGAATTATCGGCCTCTCTGTTAAACCTTGATATTAAATTATTAGCAAAAATAATAGCAAAACGCCTCAATAGCATTATAGGAAAATTAATACATAGAGATCAAGTAGGCTTCATGCCAAATAGACAGGCAGGCGATAATATACGCAGGGCAGTGTTATTGGCACATATTGCTAAAAAACGGAAAATCCCTTTATGTTTTCTATCTCTCGATATTAAGAGGGCATTTGACACAGTATCCTGGCAATATATGCAATATTCATTACAAAAATGGGGTTTTGGACCCCACTTTTTAACATGGATCAAAGCATTATATAATAAACCCAAAGCCTATATAAAATACGCTGGATACAAATCTGATGCCTTTAATATCGAAAGAGGTACCCGACAGGGTTGCCCATTATCTCCCTTATTATTTGCCCTTATACTCGAACCCATGGCCCAATACATCAGAACAAACCAAACTATAACTGGCATTGAAGTAGGAGGTATTACACACAAATTATGTATATTTGCAGACGATATATTACTTTTTCTATCATCACCACAGGTCTCTGGTCCTAACTTAATACCAGCTCTTGATGGATTTGCAGCCCTATCCGGCCTTATGATTAATCCTAAGAAATGCCTAGTGCTTAATATTTCGCTCACAAACATGGAATTGATCCCGGCTAGGGCTGCACTCCCATTCACATGGGCAGAAAAATCAATTCCATATCTTGGAATTCATTTAACAGCATCTCATTCTGACTTATTCTCAACCAATTATCCTCCTGTATTAAGACAGATCACAAATCTAATAAAACAATGGTCGCAACTTCCTTTATCCTGGATAGGGAAGATTAATGCAATCAAAATGACTATTCTACCCAAATTGCTTTATCTATTCAGAGTCCTCCCTATTCCAATTCCTTCCTATTTTTTGAGAATAGTACAAAAAAGAGCAACTTCATTTATATGGGGCTCTTCTAAACCACGTCTACATCTTCCCAAAAATAAAGGAGGCCTGGGATACCCTAATTTTACTAACTACTACAGAGCAGCACATTTGGCCAGTCTGTCCAAATACCATGCAAAACAGGAAATCCCATTATGGGTATTTATAGAGGCTTCAGAAAATGACCCTCTATTAATATCAAACTTGTTATGGCTTGATCCTAAAGACTGCTTTAAAATTCATAATCCCATAACTAAACACTTCTTATCTCTCTGGGATAAACTAAAAAACAAATATCAGTTACAATCTCCACACAATCCTCTCCTTTCTTTTATCAGAAATCCGGCCTTTTATTCGGCATGGATCTACCCAAATTCTTTTAAAGCTTGGACAACATCAGGCATTCAGACACTAAATGACTTCATAGCATCTAAATCATTCCTTTCATTCCCATCGCTTAGAGAAAAATATGATCTACCAAACTCTGAGATATTTAGATATCTCCAAATCAAAAATTTCTATACACCATTCCTAAAGGGGGATACACCATTATCCCAATTATCCATTTTTGAATCAATCTGTACAAAAGATCCATTTGCTAAAGGTACAATTTCATCACTTTATAATCAATTATATGGAGTAGTAAATCTTAATAGACCCTCTTACGTTAAGAGGTGGGAGGAGGACCTGGGACGAACTTTAGAAGACACGGATGGTCTAACATATGGCTCACATCTAAGTCATCCTCACCCAACATCTTAGCACTGGAGACAAATTATAAAGTCCTAACTCGCTGGTACCTTGTACCCGCTAGAGTGGCAAAATATTCACCTAATACCTCAGCTCTTTGTTTTCGAGGATGCCCAGAAATAGGCACACATTTACACATATGGTGGACGTGCCCAGTAATCCAAACCTTCTGGAAGGAAGTCTTCGTGATTGCATCTAAAATATTTTAAAAAATAATACAACCAGATCCATATATAACTTTACTTAATCTAAAACCGGAATGGTTAACAATCTCTCAATTCAAACTTATGATCCAACTAACAACGGCTGCAAAACAAACAGTGGCCAAAGCATGGAAATCTCCTACGTTGGTACTAGCAGAAACAATTCACAGAATGAATAATACAATGTCCCATGCTAAGATGGTAGCCATCGATCAAAATCAAATTCCAAAATTTGAAAAACTTTGGCATCCTTGGATAAAACAACAATTCCTGTCAAATTTCAATGACTCTGTCCTGTTTCCATGGTAACAGATTAAATGACTTACAGAGACACCCATTCTAAGGCTTCAAAGAGAACTAAAAAGAACAATAAACTGACGAGCGGGACAACCTTGTGGACCATACCTCTGCCTTTCTACCCTTTTTCTTCCCTTTTCTCCACCTTACGATTAAAGCTCATTATCAGAATTTATTTGACCTATATACACTCTACCTGTAAACAATATATATAGTAGGTATAAATCATTTAAATACCTAAAAAAGTAACTAAGGAAATGATATATATCTTTAATTTAGGTTTACGTGAACCCAATGTTTAATATTTGAAATTTCATGATATTTACCTATATAATCCCTACTGTAAAACAATGAGCTTACTTTATAGATCCTTGTAAACTTACTTTATGTATCTTTATAATATTGTATACTCAACAAACTTCTTTTGACAAGGAAATGAGAGAGCTGGGTCAGCGCTTATCCACATTTGAAACCAGAGTAGATGACTTAGAAATTAACAATGTAGAATGCTATAAATGAAAATGACAACCTTAACCACTTCCCGACCGCCGCACGACTATGTACGTCCTAAGTTTGAACGGGGATATCGTTGTTATGGCAGCAGCTAGTTGCCATAACCCCGGTATCCCCGTTTTCGTGTGGCAGCCGGCTTTCAGATAAAAGTGGTCCCTGCGGCGTGAGATCACTTTTAATCGGTGGCGAGAGAGGGGCGCCCCCCCTCCCGCCGCGATCCGGTGCCCTCCACCGCTTACCGGAGCCGTCGGTAGCGGCGGAGGCGATTGCGTCCTGTTCTCTGGTGTGTCTGGAGACGAGTGAGGCCAAGATGGCGCTCACTCGTCTCCATGACACTGCTGGGCGGAAGCGACGTCAAAACGTCACTTCCGTCCACGCCTCTTAAAAAGGCATATTTTTTCAAATGTCATTTTTCTAAATGACCTTTTTTTTTTTATTGCATTTTAGTGTAAATATGAGATCTGAGGTCTTTTTGACCCCAGATCTCATATTTAAGAGGTCCTGCCATGCTTTTTTCTATTACAAGGGATGTTTACATTCCTTGTAATAGGAATAAAAGTGACACAATTTTTTTTTTTTTTTTAAACAGTGTAAAAATTAATAAAATATTGTAAAATAAATAATAAAAATAAAAAAAAAAAAATTTTTAAACCCCCCTGTCCCGACGAGCTCGCGCGCAGAAGCGAAAGCATACGCGAGTAGCGCCCGCATATGAAAACGGTGGTCAAACCACACGTGAGGTATCACAGCGACCGGTAGAGCGAGAGCAATAATTCTAGCCCTAGACCTCCTCTGTAGCGCAAAATATGCAACCTGTAGAATTTTTTAAACGTCGCCTATAGAGATTTTTGAGGGTAAAAGTTTGACGCCATTCCACGAGCAGGCGCAATTTTCAAGCATGACATGTTGGGTATCAATTTACTTGGCGTAACATTATATTTCACAATATAAAAAAAAATTGGGATAACTTTACTGTTTTATTTTTTTATTCAAAAAAGTGAATTTTTTCCAAAAAAAGTGCGCTTATAAGACCGCTGCGCAAATACGGTGCAAAAAAAAGTATTGCAATGACCGCCATTGTATTTTCTAGGGTGTTAGAAGAAAAACCATATATAATGTTTGGGGGTTCTAAGTAATTTTCTAGCAGAAAAACCTGTTTTAAACATGTAAACACCTAAAATCCAAAACGAGGCTGGTCCTTAAGTGGTTAAAGAGGAAAAATGCAACATTGCAGACAAAATTGGAAGACTACGAAAATCGTGCTAGATGCTCTAATTTGCGTATTAGTGGTATTCCTGAAACTGTAATTGACTTACAAGCTACAATAACAGCACTTTATTAGAAACTACAACCAGCTATCCCGATAGATCGTCTGGAAATGGACAGGGTTCATAGTGCCCTAACACCTAAAAAAATCTGATGGTCCACCCCGCGATATCATGGCAAACTTTCATTTCTACAGAACAAAAGAACAACTACTATCTGCAGCAAGGAATAAAGAAACTCTTAACTTCTAAGGACATAACTACCAGCTTTTTGCAGACTTGTCCCAACTTACAATAAATAAAAGAAGCGCCTTAAAACCCTTACTACAAGTATTACAACGCATTTAAATTACATATCAATGGGAATTGCCCTTTTCAGTGCGTTTCGCATTTTAAGGCTCTTAAATTTACTTGTCGTTCTGCTAACGAACTCCAAACTACCCTTCAAGACATACATCTGCTGAACTCGACACAGAATCAAGAAACCACTCGACGAAGACCGGCATCATCTTCTCCAAATAAATCTTCTGCATTGCCAAGGAGAAATGAACACCAGAGCTCACATAAAAGGGGCCGATATCGATCGCCTGATCAAGCCCCTGATGACTATGGACTGAAGATTACTATATACTCATATTTCTCTCTCTAATTGATGGATAAGTTTACCAATCCTTACTGTCCATTTCACATCTAATTAATTCTTATTATGTTTAGACACACTCGGTTATTATATGATATGTGAAAATGAGCTATCTTTTCCATTTTCATAACTTCATACTTCTAGGATCCATTCTTCATCTAGCTCTTGATCATTAAGACATCTAAACAATCTTATTATCTTTATTTTAATTATACTTTAATTGTCTTTAACAAGTTCTTAATATTAAATATTGTAACAACTGCTTCACTCCAGTTCCAAGATAAATGGCTTAACCACTTCGCTACCCGGCCATTGTCAAATGACATCCACAGATGGGATCTCCCATCCTGGGTGGACGTCATATGACGGCCTGGGCTTCCCGGCCGCCTAGGGGGCGCGCGCGCCCGCCGGGTTGCTCGGGACCCAGTGCGTGTGCCTGGCGGCCGCGATGTCCGCCGAGCACCAGCGATTGCCCGTTAACCGGGCCGGACCGTGGATCTGTGTGTATAAACACACAGATCCACGTCCTGTCAGATGAGAGGAGACCGATCTGTGTTCTCAGTACAGCGGAACACTGATCGGTCTCCTCCCCCTGTACGTCCCCGCCCCCTACAGTTAGAATCATTCCCTAGGAAACATAATTAACCCCTTGTGTCCCCCTAGTGGTTAACCCCTTCCCTGCCTGTCACATTTACACAGTAGTCAATGCAATTTTATAGCATTGATCGCTGTATAAATGTGAATGGTCCCAAATATGTGTCAAAAGTGTCCGATGTGTCCGCCATAATGTCGCAGTCACGAAAAAAAAAAAAAAAAAAAAAAAAAAAAAAAAAAAATCGCAATCGCCGCTATTACTAGTAAAAAAAATAAATACAATTTTTTTTCTTTTTTAAAAATGCCATAAATCCCGTATTTTGTAGACGCTATAACTTTTGCGCAAACCAATCAATATACGCTTATTGCGATTTTTTTTTACCAAAAATATGTAGAAGAATACGTATCGGCCGAAACTGAGGTAAAAATTTGTTTTTTTTTTTTAAAAATTGGGATATTTATTATAGCAAAAAGTAAAAAATATTGTGTTTTTTTTCAAAATTGTCGCTCTTCTTTTGTTTATAGCGCAAAAAATTTAAACCGCAGAGGTGATCAAATACCACCAAAAGAAAGCTCTATTTGTGGGGAAAAAAAGGACGTCAATTTTTTTTGGGTACAACGTCGCACGACCGCGCAATTGTCGTTTACAGTGCGACAGCGCTGAAAACTAAAAATTGGCCTGGGAAGGAAGGGGGTGAAAATGCCCTGTATTGAACAGGTTAATGGTCAAAATGGATACATTTTCAATATCCATGTTTCTTTTCCATTAATTTGTCCCCCAGTTCCTGCTAGTGCTAAAATATCCTCGTTACTTATATACTTATGCTGAGAATCCCCCGTGGGTTACCATCGAAGCAATAGATTGTGACTCTCTCTCCATATACAATATTGTATGGTTACGTCCCATAGATTGTAAAACTTTAAAAAACCCAATCACTAAACATTCTCTAGCTATCTGGGATAGACTCAAAATCTCTCACGGTCTGCAATCAAAACATAATCCACTTCTATCTTTTCTCAAAAACCAAGATTTCTATCCAGCATTGACTTATCCCAGATCTTTTTGGGCTTGGTCCAAAGCAGGTATAATAGAACTTTTACAACAGCTTACCTGTAAAATCCCTTTCTTGGAGTACATCACGGGACACAGAGCACCATAGTAATTACTATGTGGGTTATAGACCACCTTCAGGTGATGGACACTGGCTTACCCTAAACAGGAAGTTGCCGCACTATATAACCCCTCCCATACTTGAAACACCTCATTTTTTTGTAGCAAAGCAATATACATATACCCCAGAAGAAGAGGGGAGGGACCTCTGTGTCCCGTGATGTACTCCAAGAAAAGGATTTTACAGGTAAGCCGTTATAAAAATCCTATTTTCTTTATCGTACATCATGGGACACAGAGCACGATAGTAATTACTATGTGGGACCTCCCATAGCAATGCTATTTAAGGGGAGGGAGACACAACCTGTAGGGTGCCAACTAACTTAAGGACTTATACTGCTGCCTGCAGCACACTGCGCGCAAAGGCGATATCCTCATGCTCTTTTTTTACATCCACTTGATAAAATCTGGTGAATGTATGGACTGCAAAAATAAAAATTAAGTACAGCGCAACGTTTAGAAAGAAAGTGAAAAGCAGCCAACACACCTATAGACTCAAGGTAGAAAAAAAAAAACAAAAGAAACAAAAAAGTGTGGCGCTATATATCACATCCACAGCCGTGTGTATTACAATGTTTGGACTGCAGACCAAGTTGCGACCTTGAAGATCTGAGCCATGGAGGCTTGGTGATGCACTGCCCCAGAAGCATTAACTGCTCTAGTGGAGTGCGTTTTGACATGAAAAGGTGAAATCTTACCTTTTAACCATTAGGCCTGAATTATACTTGCCGAATCCACTTAGCAATAGTGAATTTCGACGCTGCCTGTTCCTTCCTAGGACCCTCTGGCAGCATAATAAAATATCAGTCTTTCAGACCTGAGCAGTCATCTTTAAACAGACCTTGATCGCTCTCACTACATCAAGACAATGTAGTGAGTTCTCTACCCTAGAACCTGGTTTTGGAAAAAAAAAAAAAAAAAAAAAAAAAAAAAAAAAAAAAAGGATGGTAGGACAATATCTTGGTTTAGGTGAAAACCTAAAACCACCTTAATAAATATGGCTTTTTTACAGGAAAGAGCAGCCAACTTAGATACCCTCTTGCTGAGGGTATAGCAACCCGAAACACTATTTCCCTTGTCAGAAGGACCAAGGGAGTATGCTGTAATGGTTCAAAAGGCTGTTTTTTGCAATACCAGCAAAAAACTAAGTTCAAGTCCCAAGGGTTCAAGAGCGGTCTAACTGGCGGAATAAGCCACCTTACCCCTTGTATAAAAACCCCAGACCAAAGAATGTGAAGCAAGCGGTCTTTGAAATAAGACCAATAAAGCCGAGACTTGGCCCTTAATAGTACTCCAGGCCAGCTTCATCTGTACTTGTAGGAAAAAAAAAAAAAACACAAGAATTCTATCCATGTTATATTTCCGAGGGTGCCAATCCTAGGATTAACACCAGAAAACATAAATCCTCCAGAGTCTATAATATATGACTCTGGAAGCCGGCTTCATTAATGAAGGTAGAAATCATTGAACCGGAGAGACTACATCTCTTCAGAATGTGGGCTTAAATAGCCAAACCGTCAAAGCGTTTGTAAGGTAGGATGGAATATCAGCCCCTATGAGAGTAGGTCTGGCCGTAGTGGAAGAGAGACCATGGATCCTCCACCACCAGCTTTATGATTTCTGCATACCAGGACCTTCTGGTCATGCTGTGGCTACTAGAATTACCGGATTTCTTTCCAGCTTGATCCTGCAAAGAAGCCGTGGCAGCAACTGAATAGGGAAAAAAAACCTAATTCAGTGAAAACTGACCCCATGGGGTCACCATGCATCTGTCTCGCATGCGAGTGGATCCCTTGTCCTTGACATAAAGTTGAGCAACTACATGTTGAACCTGGACACCAAAAGATCTACGTCCGGGATCCCCCATCCTTGGCATACAGCCAGAAAGATTCCAGGGTGAAGGGACCACTCCCCCGGGAACAACTGCTGGTGACTCACGTAGTCCACCTGCCAATTCTCTATTCCCGGAATGAAGACTACTGCTAGGCAAGGAACATCCCTTTCCGCCCAAGCTAGAATATGGTCCACCAGTCTGAGCTGCGTGACCCTTAGTGCCTCCTTGGCAATTTGATATAGGCCACAGCTTTTCTTTTTTTTTAATAGCAAACATGTCATACTTACTTGCTTTGTGTAATGGTCTTGCACAGAGCAGCCTGGATCCTCCTCTTCTGGGGTCCCCCACAGCAAGCAACTTTATATAGGGGCACCTGTGCCTGCTCGTTCTTATTTTTTTTTTTTTTTGCCACATCAGCAAAGAGTTTATTTGGGAGATGTTGTTTCAACTTTCAAGTCAATCTCATCCCTAAATAATTTCACATCATGGTGGCTTACTCTTTTTTCATCATCCAGTTATTAAATAATAATAATGCCAAAAAAAAAAAAAAAAAAATACAAATATCCCCCATAAATAAACATTTTATACCCCTAGATCCTACCCCCCCCCCCAGCTCTTCCCACAATGGTCATGACCTGTACCATTCGCTTTCTACCTCCTGCTCTTTTGCCCTTTTAAAGTGTGTCACATCTAACTGGAACTAAAGTTTAGATTTCTATTTGGTGACCTGTCCGGCTCTATCTCCCACACCTCAGCCGCTTGGGGGGTAGACCTATATTTTACCCAATCTCTCCACACCTCTTCAAACTCTTCCATATCTGTCCCTTCACTATGTCTCAGGTACTCCAGGCAGTGAATTTCCTCAATTTTGTTGACCCACTCCCGCATTGTAGGTCTCCTGCTATCCAACCAGTGTCTAGGGATAAGACTTTTAGCCGCGTTAAGAAGGTGCGGCAACAGTGATTTCAGATACTTCTCTGTGGGCATGTTACTCCCATGATGTAAACACACCCAGGGGTCATCTGCAATCCTCCTACTGGTGATCTCAAATATGATTCTCCTTATCTCCCCCCAGTATTTTTTCATTTCCGGGCACTGCCACCATATATGTGCCATAGTCCCAATGTCCTTGCAGCCCCTCCAACATAATTGCGATATTTCTTTCCGAATTTTATGTGCTCTATCCGGGGTAATATACATTCGTGACAGGATTCTATAATTCATCTCAGATACCCTACAGTTTACTGAGGTAGCATTCACTCTTCCCAGGACCATCCCCACCCCCCTATCCCTGATCCTAGTTCCTAATTCCTCCTCCCACTTCCTAAGGAATATGGGGCACTCTACCTCTCCCATTTTAATCAAAATTCTATAAATCCTATACACTCCCCCCCTCCCTTTTTTCCCCATAAGCGCTTTTTCAAGGGGGCGAAGATCTTCCATAGACCTCGTTGGTTGCAGGAGTGTATCAAAAAAAGTGTTTCAACTGCCTGTACCTCCACTTATCAATGGTGAACCAATTGTCTTTTGCTTTTAACTCCTGGTAGGAACACAGCTTGTCCTCACTCATGATGTCTTTTAATTGGGCCTCTTCCTTCAGTATCCATCTCCCAAAAAAATCTTCCCTCCCTGGCAGAAAGTAGTCTGTATCCTTGAGCGGAATTAACGGTGAGTTATACCCCCATTTCTCCTTATGTATTTTATCCCATACATTTAACGCGTGTTTAGTGATATCCAATGTTTTAGTGCTTAATTTTCTAAACTGTGGTGGTATCCACACATTTTTACTCAAATCCACCCCACTCATATTACTCTCTATTTTCACCCATTGTTTTTCTTTATTATTTTTTACCCAATCTAAAATACGTGAAATAACTATTGCTACATAGTATTTTTTGATATCAGATGCCCCCATACCCCCTTACTCTTATCATTGACTAGTTGTGCATACTTGATTCGTGGTTTTTTGCCCCTCCATATAAACGTTAGGAGCAAAGTGTGCAATTTATTCAAAAAATTCTGTGAAATTGAGATTGGGAGCATTTGGATTTTATAGATAATTTTTGGGAGAACTGACATTTTGAGTACCGTATATACTCGAGTATAAGTCGTTCCGAGTATAAGTCGAGGCCCTAATTTACTACAAAAAAAAAAAAAAAATGGCAAAAACTTAGTGACCCGAGTATAAGACGAGGGTGAGAAATGCACAGCTACTGTAAGTGGAAAAGAGGGTCAACAATGCCCATTTGCAGCCTCACTGTGCCCATTTGCAGCCATAGGTCCCCCGAACTTCAAACTCGGTAGTTAAGGGTTCCTAGATGCCCCCTAGCTGCAGCCAAAATTTGGGGTCTCTAAACCCAAATGGTCCCAAAAAGACATTGCTGCAGATGGACACAGTTGACCGACTTTGGGGCCCCGTATCTCGGGGCCACTTAGTGAACCCCAAATTTGGTGTGCAAACTCAGTGGAACTAGCACCATAAAATATCCAAAGCTGGTGTTTCTAGCACCAAGTGTCCCCGAGATACAAGGCCCCAAAAATCGGTTCAGAAAATGTCAAGCACTTTTCTGCAGCAGAGAATGACATTTTCCGAACCGGCTTTGGGGCCCCGTATCTCGGGGCCACTTGATCCTAGGAACCCCAGCTTTGGATATGTTGTGTTACCAGTTCCACTGGGTTTGCACATCAAATTTGGGGTTCCTAGCACAAAGTGGCCCTGAGATACGGGGCCCCAAATTCGGTTCGGAAAATGAAATTTTTTGCTGCAGAAAAGTGCTTGACTCGAGTTGGATATGTTATGGTACCAATTCCACTGGGTTTGCACACCAAATTTGGGGTTCCTAGCACCTAGTGGCCCTGAGATACAGGGCTCCAAAGTCGGTTCAGAAAACGTCAAGCACTTTTCTGCAGCAGAGAATGACATTCTCCGAACCGATTTTGGGGCCCCGTATCTCGGGGCCACTTAGTGCTAGGAACCCCAGCTTTGGATATATTGTGTTACCAGTTCCGCTGGGTTTGCACACCAAATTTGGGGTTCCTAGCACAAAGTGGCCCTGAGATACGGGGCCCCAAATTCGGTTCGGAAAATGAAATTTTTTGCTGCAGAAAAGTGCTTGACTCGAGTATAAGTCGAGGGGGGCACTTTCAGCACAAAAAAAATGTGCTGAAAAACACGACGTATACTTGAGTATATACGGTAAGTTGATCCTGCCTCCCCATGAGAGTTGGTTGCGCGGGAATTTATTCAAATCAGTCCTGATATCGTTAAGAAGTGCCATATAATTTGCTTGGAACAAAGTCTCCTCCACTGGGGAGATTTTAACCCCTAAATAATTAAGCTCTTTTATCCCCCACATAAATGGAAGACTCTTTTGATATGCCTTCTCCCTTACTTTATCTTCCACCATTTCCAGTATTTCTGACTTAGTTGAGTTAACCCGGAAGTTTGATAATCTGCCATAAGTCTTGATGGTCTCTAATAGATTCGGGAGGGAAATCCTCGGGCGGGTGACATACAATAAGATGTCATGCGCAAAAGCAGCGATTTTACTCTTCTTCCCCAATTTTGACCCCACTGATATCTGGGCTGAGTCTAATCCTAGCCAATAAAGGTTCAAGCGTCAGCACGAAGAGCAGCGGGGAAAGTGGGCACCCCTGTCTAGTGCCATTATACATCTTAAAAGGTTCGGAAAGCGTGCCGTTCACCTTGACTCTTGCAGTGGGGGAGGCATACAAAGTTTTTATCCTTCTGAGCATGTTATTACCTATGCCAATCTCCTCGAGAGTGTCCCACATGAAGCCCCAGTCTACCCTGTCGAAAGCTCCCCTGTCCTTCATTATCTGGGTCACCATTAATGTTTTAATACCATTATCTCTCCCTTCCCTGCCCGGCACGAAGCCCACTTGGTCAGAGTGGACGACCTCATTAATGATCTTCTTCAATCTATCGGCCAAAATCTTTGCAAATAGCTTCGTGTCAACATTCAGGAGAGAAATGGGCCTATAGCTGGAACACAAAGTGCTGTCTTTTCCTTCTTTCCTAATGATGGTGATGCTTGCTTCTAGAGCTTCCTTCCTCATCTCCCACTTTTCCCCTATCCCATTCATGTATGAGCACATTATGGGATTTAATGTTTCCTGGAATTTTTTATAATAAAGGACAGTCAACCCATCGGGTCCTGGGCTTTTCCCGTTTGGAGTATCCTGTAGAGCTTTCTTAAGTTCCTGTTCAGTTATAGGGGTTTCTAATATGGCTTTATCCTCTTCCGTGATTTTTGTTAATTTCGCCTCATCCAAAAAAATTTTGTTATCCCCTCGCTTACGTCTATTTGCCTCGTGTGAGCTATTTGCATTAATTGCATATAGCTCACTATAGAAATCCTTGAATGCTTTCGCGATGTCGCTCGTTTTATGTTTAATTTCACCCAATTTGGACTTGATTTTTTCAATAAAATTACTCATTTTCTTTTTTTCAAGGCCCTGGCAAGGAGCTTACATGGTTTGTTTCCAATAATATATCTATCCTTTTTGACCAGATTATAAATTTTACGCATTTCCTGTTCTGTACTAGCCCTCAGCTCTTCTCTTCTTTTTTGTAAGTTTATCCATGTCTCCTTCCCTCCCGATGTTTTATGTTGTTGCTCTAAATCTTGGATTTCTTTTACCAGGGCTAACCTTTCTTTTTTCCCATCTCTTTTTTTTTTCTGTTCCTATCATCATAAGTATCCCCCTGATATACACTTTGTGGGCCTCCCAAACTGTGGTCTCATTTACCTCCCCAGGCATATTTATTTTAAAGTACCACTCCAGCTCTTCCTTAATTCTTTTTAGGGTATCTTTGTCTTGTAATAGGTCTTCATTCAATCTCCATCCTGAGCCCTGAATATGAGTACCCCCTATTTTTATTTGTAGACTCACTGGAGCATGATCAGAAAACGTTATGTTGCCGATGGCAGCCTCGATGACCTCCTCCAACAACCTATGTTCAACCAGGAAGAAGTCAAGTCTCGAATAGGTCACATGCACGGGGGAGTAGAAGGTATAGTCCCTTATGTCACCATGCTGGATCCTCCATACATGCACCAGCTGAAGCAATTGCAGCTTCTTTTTGAGTTTACTTGCCCAGGCTCCTCCCAACTCCCGGGCATGTGACGAGCTATCCTTTCCAGGGTCAAGACATAAATTGAAATCTCCTGCAACAATAGCTTTTCCTGTCTTAAATTCTTCAAATTTTGCCAAAATTCCTATAACTTTTCTAGAAGTGTTTCTGTTTGGCCCATAGATGTTTGCCAAGGAGAACTTATGGCCATTTATTTTGCCATTTAGGAAGAGAAACCGACCCTCCGGGTCGGCCAACCCCTCCTCCAATTCAAATCTGGTCTCCATGGCAAACCCTATGGCAACTCCTCTGGCCCCTTTTATTGGTGAGTCACCATAGTACCAAACTGGGAAATCGCTAGAATAAATGTTTTGATTCTTACTGATACTTAGATGTGTCTCTTGTAGCATCGCCACATCAGCGTTCAAAAACTTCAATTCGCATAGGATATTAGAGCGTTTTACATGTGAGTTCAGGCCCCGGACATTATAGGAGATAATTTTTATACTGGGCATCCTCTCACATTCTCATTAAAAAACTTTTCTTTGTGGTACAAGCTCATGACCCATTTAGTTGTAGAGCCCCTCACACACACACTCCTCGGTAGGGCTGGGGGAGAAATCAATTTAAATCGAGTTGAGAGGTCAAATCGATTCAAAATTTAAGCAAATCAACTTTTTTTTTTCACCACGCCAGTCCTGAGTTTTTATGCGCGCGGCTTCGGCCGAAGCCGTAGCCTCGCCTAAAAACTCCTGCGTGCAGCTCGCCAGGACCGGCGCTGACACCGCGCTGGTCCTGAGGAGCTGCGGGCAGGAGCCTTTAGGCGAGGCCGTGGCTTCGGCCTAGTCCGCGAGGCCGGATGCTACGGACTAGGCCAAAGCCGCGGCCTCACCTAAAAACTCGCAGCGCCTCAGGACCGGCACGGTGTCAGCGATGGATCGAGGTTTTTTTTTTTTTCTAAGAAAATCGAAGCCCTACTCCTCAGTGTGTCTCACGCGCACACACTCCTCAGGGTGTCGCGCGCTGCGCGCGCACACACACACACACACACACACACGTGGAGCTCACCCATAACAATCACTGGCAGGCCGGGGGGGGGGGGGTGCTCCCCGGTGTCACACACACACACCCTCTAACAGAGAAAGAGAAAGACACGCACAAACACACACACCTCGGTGTCACACGCACACTCCTCGGTGTCACACGCACACACAAGTGTAATGGAGCCCTAACTCAGCAAGCAGAAACTGATTGGCTACTATGTACAGCTGTCCCAGTTCCATATCAGACCCCGATCCGAGCACGCAGCCCGGCCGTTCAGGAAAGGGGGTGGGGACGAGCTAGCCCCCCCCCCTCCTGAACCGTACCAGGCCGCATGCCCTCAACATGGGGGGTGGGTGCTTTGGGGGAGGGGGCGCCCTGCGGGCCCCCCCACCTCAAAGCACCTTGTCCCCATGTTGATGAGGACAAGGGCCTCTTCCCGACAACCCTGGCCGTTGGTTGTCAGGTCTGCGAGCGGGGGGCTTATCGGAATCCCGGCCCCCCACCCTATGTGAATGAGTATGGGGTACATGGTACCCTATCCATTCACCTAGGGAAAAAGTGTCAATAATAAAACACACTACACAGGTTTTTAAAATAATTTATTAAACAGCTCCGGGGGGGGGGTCTTCCTCTGGCTTAGGGGGTCTTCTTCCAGCTTCGGGGGTCCCTCCGGTTCCTCTTCTCCCAGCGTCCGGTTGGATCTTCTCCGCTCTCTCTGGCCTCTTCTCCCGGTGTTCCAGTTCTTCAGCCGGCTCCTCCGCTGTCTTCATGCCGCTCTCTTGCCAGCGGAGGTCCGGACTTCTTGTCTTCTTCCCTCTTCTCTTCTCCAGATGTTGACACGACGGTCTCTCCGGCTGGACTGCTCTCTGAGCGCTCCGATGTGACTTATGTAGGCGGAGACCCCGCCCCCTTATACCGTAACAGTATCTGGGCATGCTGGGACTGTGACGGCATAAGGTGGCGTGGTCACCGTGATGTTGACCACGCCCCCTTATGCCGTCACAGTCCCAGCATGCCCAGGGACTGTGACCGGAGGGACCCCCGAAGCCGGAAGAAGACCCCTGAAGCCAGAGGAAGACCCCCGGAGCAGTTTAATAAATTATTTTAAAAACCTGTGTAGTGTTTTATTATTGACACTTTTTCCCTAGGTGAATGGGTAGGGGCACCATGTACCCCATTCTCATTCACATAGGGTGGGGGGCCGGGATCTGGGGGCCCTCTTATAGGGGGCTCCCGGATTCCGATAAGCCCCCCGCCCGCAGACCCCGGCGACCAACGGCCAGGGTTGTCGGGAAGAGGCCCTTGTCCTCATCAACATGGGGACAAGGTGCTTTGGGGTGGGGGGGGGCCCGCAGGGCGCCCCCCTCCCCCAAAGCACCCACCCCCCCATGTTGAGGGCATGCGGCCTCGCTGCACTCGCTCGTCCCCACCCCCTTTCCTGACTGGCCGGGCTGCGTGCTCGGATTGGGGTCTGGTATGGATTTTGGGGGGGACCCTACGCCGTTTTTTCGGCATAGGGGGTTCCCTTTAAAATCCATACAAGATCTAAGAGCCTGGTATGCCCCGCGCTCACCGCAATAGGAAAATTTGTTTTTCCTATTGCAGCGAGCGCGAGATGCAATACCCTGCCCTTGCGTCGTACCAGCATACAGACGAGCAGGCTTTCCGTCAGAAACTGTCCGACGGAAAGATTTAAACATGTTTCAAATCTAGGTCCGGCGGACTTTTGGGGAAAAAAAGTCAGCCGAAGCCTACACACCGCCGGACCAAAGTATGCCAGAAAGTCCGCTCGTGTGCACGCGGCGTAACTCAGCAAGCAGAAGCTGATTGGCTACTATGTACAGCTGTCCCAGTATGCATACATTTTCCCCCTGTGGAGCTCCCCCATAATCACTGACAAGCCAAGGGGGGGGTGTGCTCCCCGGTGTGACATACACACACACACACACACACACACACACACACACACACACACACACCCTCTAACAGAGAAAGAGAAAGACACACACTCACACTCCTCAGTGTCTCTCTCTCACACACACACACCTCGGTGTCACACACTAGTGTAATGGAGCCCTAACTCAGCAAGCAGAAGCTGATTGGCTATGTACAGCTGTCCCAGTATTCATACATTTTCCCCCTGTGGAGCTCACCCATAACAATCACTGACAGGCCAGGGGGGGGGGGGGTGTGCTCCCCGGTGTCACACACACACACCCTCTAACAGAGAAAGACACACACACACACACTCCTCGGTGTCACACACACACACTCCTCGGTGTCACACACACACACACACACACACACACTCCTCGGTGTCACACACACACACTCCTCGGTGTCACACACACACACACACACACTCCTCGGTGTCACACACACACACACACTCCTCGGTGTCACACACACACTCCTCGGTGTCACACACACACACACACTCCTCGGTGTCACACACACACACACACACTCCTCGGTGTCACACACACACACACACTCCTCGGTGTCACACACACACACACGCCTCGGTGTCACACACACGCCTCGGTGTCACACACACTCACACACTCCTCGGTGTCACACACACACACACACTCCTCGGTGTCACACACACACACACACTCCTCGGTGTCACACACACACACACACACTCCTCGGTGTCACACACACACACACACACTCCTCGGTGTCACACACACACACACACTCCTCGGTGTCACACACACACACACACTCCTCGGTGTCACACACACACACTCTCCTCGGTGTCACACACACACACTCTCCTCGGTGTCACACACACACACACACACACACACACACTCCTCGGTGTCACACACACACACACACACTCCTCGGTGTCACACACACACACTCCTCGGTGTCACACACACACACACTCCTCGGTGTCACACACACACACACACACTCCTCGGTGTCACACACACTCCTCGGTGTCACACACACACACACACACACACACACACTCCTCGGTGTCACACACACACACACACACACACTCCTCGGTGTCACACACACACACACACACACACACTCCTCGGTGTCACACACACACACACACTCCTCGGTGTCACACACACACACACACACACTCCTCGGTGTCACACACACTCCTCGGTGTCACACACACACACACACACACACACACTCCTCGGTATCACACACACACACTCCTCGGTGTCACACACACATACATTTCTCGGTGTCACACACACATACACACTCCTCGGTGTCACACACACACACACTCCTCGGTGTCACACACACACACACTCCTCGGTGTCACACACACACACACACACACACACACACACACACTCCTCGGTGTCACACACACACACACACTCCTCGGTGTCACACACACACACACTCCTCGGTGTCACACACACACACTCCTCGGTGTCACACACACACACACACACACACTCCTCGGTGTCACACACACACACACACACACTCCTCGGTGTCACACACACACACACTCCTCGGTGTCACACACACACACTCCTCGGTGTCACACACACACACACTCCTCGGTGTCACACACACACACTCCTCGGTGTCACACACACACACACTCCTCGGTGTCACACACACACACACTCCTCGGTGTCACACACACACACTCCTCGGTGTCACACACACACACACACACTCCTCGGTGTCACACACACACTCCCACACACACACTCCTCGGTGTCACACACACACACACACTCCTCGGTGTCACACACACTCCTCAGTGTCACACACACACACACACACACTCCTCGGTGTCACACACACTCCTCGGTGTCACACACACACACACACTCCTCGGTGTCACACACACACACACTCCTCGGTGTCACACACACACTCCTCGGTGTCACACACACTCCTCGGTGTCACACACACACACACTCCTCGGTGTCACACACACACACACTCCTCGGTGTCACACACACACACACACACACTCCTCGGTGTCACACACACACACTCATCGGTGTCACACACACACACACACTCCTCAGTGTAACACACACACACTCCTCGGTGTCACACACACACACACACTCCTCGGTGTCACACACACACACACACTCCTCGGTGTCACACACACACTCCTCGGTGTCACACACACACACACTCCTCGGTGTCACACACACACACACTCCTCGGTGTCACACACACACACACACTCCTCGGTGTCACACACACACACACACACTCCTTGGTGTCACACACACACACACTCCTCGGTGTCACACACACACACACTCCTCGGTGTCACACACACACACTCCTCGGTGTCACACACACACACACTCCTCGGTGTCACACACACACTCCTCGGTGTCACACACACACTCCCACACACACACTCCTCGGTGTCACACACACACTCCTCGGTGTCACACACACACACACACACACACTCCTCGGTGTCACACACACACACACACACACTCCTCGGTGTCACACACACACACACTCCTCGGTGTCACACACACACACACTCCTCGGTGTCACACACACACACACTCCTCGGTGTCACACACACACACACTCCTCGGTGTCACACACACACACACTCCTCGGTGTCACACACACACACACTCCTCGGTGTCACACACACACACACTCCTCGGTGTCACACACACACACACTCCTCGGTGTCACACACACACACACTCCTCGGTGTCTCACACACACACACTCCTCGGTGTCTCACACACACACACACACACACACTCCTCGGTGTCACACACACACACACTCCTCGGTGTCACACACACACACACTCCTCGGTGTCACACACACACTCCTCGGTGTCACACACACACACTCCTCGGTGTCACACACACACACTCCTCGGTGTCACACACACACACTCCTCGGTGTCTCACACACACACACAAAGTGTAATGGAGCCCTAACTCAGCAAGCAGAAGCTGATTGGCTACTATGTACAGCTGTCCCAGTATTCATACATTTTCCCCCTGTGGAGCTCACCCATAATCACTGACAGGCCAGGGGGGTGTGTGCTCCCCGGTGTCACACACACACACCCTCTAACAGAGAAAGACACACACACCTCGGTGTCACACACACACACTCCTCGGTGTCACACACACACCCTCTAACAGAGAAAGACACACACACCTCGGTGTCACACACACACACGCTCTCCTCGGTGTCACACACTCCTCGGTGTCACACACACACACTCCTCGGTGTCTCACACACACTCCTCGGTGTCTCACACACACACACACACACACACACTCCTCGGTGTCACACACACACACACACTCCTCGGTGTCACACACACACACACACTCCTCGGTGTCACACACACACACACACTCCTCGGTGTCACACACACACACACACTCCTCGGTGTCACACACACACACACACTCCTCGGTGTCACACACACACACACTCCTCGGTGTCACACACACACACTCCTCGGTGACACACACACACACACACACACACTCCTCGGTGACACACACACACACACTCCTCGGTGACACACACACACTCCTCGGTGACACACACACACACACACACACTCCTCGGTGTCACACACACACACACACACACTCCTCGGTGTCACACACACACACTCCTCGGTGTCACACACACACACACACACACACACACACTCCTCGGTGTCACACACACACACACACTCCTCGGTGTCACACACACACACACACTCCTCGGTGTCACACACACACACACTCCTCGGTGTCACACACACACACACTCCTCGGTGTCACACACACACACGCACACACACTCCTCGGTGTCACACACACACACGCACACACACACACTCCTCGGTGTCACACACACACTCCTCGGTGTCACACACACACTCCTCGGTGTCACACACACACTCCTCGGTGTCACACACACAAGTGTAATGGAGCCCTAACTCAGCAAGCAGAAGCTGATTGGCTACTATGTACAGCTGTCCCAGTATTCATACATTTTCCCCCTGTGGAGCTCACCCATAATCACTGACAGGCCGGGGGGGGGGGGGGTGTGCTCCCCGGTGTCACACACACACACCCTCTAACAGAGAAAGACACACACACACACACTCCTCGGTGTGTCACACACACACACACACTCCTCGGTGTGTCACACACACACACACTCCTCGGTGTGTCACACACACACTCCTCGGTGTCACACACACACTCCTCGGTGTCACACACACACACACACACACACTCCTCGGTGTCACACACACACACACTCCTCGGTGTCACACACACACACACACACACTCCTCGGTGTCACACACACACACACACACACACACTCCTCGGTGTCACACACACACACTCCTCGGTGTCACACACACACACACACACACACTCCTCGGTGTCACACACACACACACACTCCTCTGTGTCACACACACACACACACTCCTCTGTGTCACACACACACACACACTCCTCTGTGTCACACACACACACTCCTCGGTGTCACACACACACACACTCCTCGGTGTCACACACACACACTCCTCGGTGTCACACACACACACACACACTCCTCTGTGTCACACACACACACACTCCTCTGTGTCACACACACACACACTCCTCTGTGTCACACACACACACACTCCTCTGTGTCACACACACACACACTCCTCTGTGTCACACACACACACACTCCTCGGTGTCACACACACACACACTCCTCGGTGTCACACACACACACACTCCTCGGTGTCACACACACACACTCCTCGGTGTCACACACACACACACACACACACACACACACACACTCCTCGGTGTCACACACACACACTCCTCGGTGTCACACACACACACACACACACACTCCTCGGTGTCACACACACACACTCCTCTGTGTCACACACACACACACACTCCTCGGTGTCACACACACACACACACTCCTCGGTGTCACACACACACACACACACACACACACTCCTCGGTGTCACACACACACACACACTCCTCTGTGTCACACACACACACACACTCCTCTGTGTCACACACACACACACACTCCTCTGTGTCACACACACACACACACTCCTCTGTGTCACACACACACACACACTCCTCTGTGTCACACACACACACACACACTCCTCGGTGTCACACACACACACACTCCTCGGTGTCACACACACACACACTCCTCGGTGTCACACACACACACACTCCTCGGTGTCACACACACACACACTCCTCGGTGTCACACACACACACACTCCTCGGTGTCACACACACACACACTCCTCGGTGTCACACACACACACACTCCTCGGTGTCACACACACACACACACACACTCCTCGGTGTCACACACACACACTCCTCGGTGTCACACACACACTCCTCGGTGTCACACACACACTCCTCGGTGTCACACACACACACACTCCTCGGTGTCACACACACACACACACACTCCTCGGTGTCACACACACACACACACTCCTCGGTGTCACACACACACACACTCCTCGGTGTCACACACACACACACACTCCTCGGTGTCACACACACACACACACTCCTCGGTGTCACACACACTCCTCGGTGTCACACACACACTCCTCGGTGTCACACACACACTCCTCGGTGTCTCACACACACACACTCCTCGGTGTCTCACACACACACACTCCTCGGTGTCTCACACACACACACTCCTCGGTGTCTCACACACACACGCACACACACTCCTCGGTGTCACACACACACACGCACACACACACACTCCTCGGTGTCACACACACACTCCTCGGTGTCACACACACACTCCTCGGTGTCACACACACAAGTGTAATGGAGCCCTAACTCAGCAAGCAGAAGCTGATTGGCTACTATGTACAGCTGTCCCAGTATTCATACATTTTCCCCCTGTGGAGCTCACCCATAATCACTGACAGGCCGGGGGGGGGGGGGGTGTGCTCCCCGGTGTCACACACACACACCCTCTAACAGAGAAAGACACACACACACACACTCCTCGGTGTGTCACACACACACACACTCCTCGGTGTGTCACACACACACTCCTCGGTGTCACACACACACTCCTCGGTGTCACACACACACACACACACACACACTCCTCGGTGTCACACACACACACACACACACACACACACACTCCTCGGTGTCACACACACACACACTCCTCGGTGTCACACACACACACACTCCTCGGTGTCACACACACACACACACACACACTCCTCGGTGTCACACACACACACTCCTCGGTGTCACACACACACACACACACACACACTCCTCGGTGTCACACACACACACACACACACTCCTCTGTGTCACACACACACACTCCTCTGTGTCACACACACACACTCCTCTGTGTCACACACACACACACACACTCCTCTGTGTCACACACACACACACACACTCCTCGGTGTCACACACACACACACACTCCTCGGTGTCACACACACACACACTCCTCTGTGTCACACACACACACACTCCTCTGTGTCACACACACACACACTCCTCTGTGTCACACACACACACACTCCTCTGTGTCACACACACACACACTCCTCTGTGTCACACACACACACACTCCTCTGTGTCACACACACACACACTCCTCTGTGTCACACACACACACACACACACACACACACACACACACACACACACACTCCTCGGTGTCACACACACACACACACACACACTCCTCGGTGTCACACACACACACTCCTCGGTGTCACACACACACACTCCTCGGTGTCACACACACACACTCCTCGGTGTCACACACACACACTCCTCGGTGTCACACACACACACACACACACTCCTCGGTGTCACACACACACACACACACACTCCTCGGTGTCACACACACACACACACACACTCCTCGGTGTCACACACACACACACTCCTCGGTGTCACACACACACACACACACACACCTCGGTGTCACACACACACACACACTCCTCGGTGTCACACACACACACACACTCCTCGGTGTCACACACACACACACACACACACTCCTCGGTGTCACACACACACACACACACTCCTCGGTGTCACACACACACACACACACTCCTCGGTGTCACACACACACACACACTCCTCGGTGTCACACACACACACACACTCCTCGGTGTCACACACACACACACTCCTCGGTGTCACACACACACACACACTCCTCGGTGTCACACACACACACTCCTCGGTGTCACACACACACACTCCTCGGTGTCACACACACACACTCCTCGGTGTCACACACACACACTCCTCGGTGTCACACACACACACACACTCCTCGGTGTCACACACACACACACTCCTCGGTGTCACACACACACACACACTCCTCGGTGTCACACACACACACACACTCCTCGGTGTCACACACACACACACACTCCTCGGTGTCTCACACACACACACACTCCTCGGTGTCTCACACACACACACTCCTCGGTGTCTCACACACACACACTCCTCGGTGTCTCACACACACACACTCCTCGGTGTCTCACACACACACACTCCTCGGTGTCTCACACACACACACTCCTCGGTGTCTCACACACACACACTCCTCGGTGTCTCACACACACACACTCCTCGGTGTCTCACACACACACACTCCTCGGTGTCTCACACACACACACTCCTCGGTGTCTCACACACACACACACCTCGGTGTCTCAGCACATTTACCTGAGCTGGAGAGCAGACTGTCCCGGTCGGAGGAGCTGAGCCTGGCTCTCCGGTTACCCGCACTCTTTGGGGACGGTACTGCGGACCTCCTGAGCAGCGGCTCCTCCTCCCCCGCCTCTTCCTCCCGTGTACGGTCCGGGAAATGCCTCACAGCGCTTCCTGGAGTCACTCTGCCCGGCTGAGCTCCTACCTGAGCCAGCGGCGTCCCGCCTCCCTCCCCCTCTGAGGAGAGCTCCAGCAGGACTAAGAGCGGGGAGTCAGCCCTCGCCTCTTCCTGCTTTACTTCAGCCATCATAGTTACCACAAGCTACTCCATCCGGCATACTGGTATCACAGGAATCGCCTAAATACGTCACTGGGCCCTGCACCAATCCACTGCGCTGTATTGCTTGAGAGGACAGGCAAGAACGTCCCCCATTGGTTGCAATCACCGGAAAAGCCGTAAATCTGTCTCCACACATGCGCACCTAAACGTCTTTGCCGCAACAGGAAGACAGACGTGCGACCAAGTATTAGCCTAAAGCTGATTGGTCAGCGTGGTGCTTTGCCAGCTATGGGTGGGACAATTAGCTACAGAAAGTAACATGCGATGCGCCTCCCTGCCAGTAAGTGGCGTTCTATCCGCGGCTTGCTCGTCTCGTCTGCTCTGAGAGGGTGACATTGGGAGGTTCTGTCTTGTTCCTGCGCTCTGCCGGGAGGTCACTTTTTGCTTGTGGGACGTTAGGCCTTAACTTCGCTCCGGTATGGCTCAGGCGGCTCAGAAACTCGTCCAGGCGGTGACTACTAAAGGCCCCCAGCTTGTGAGCGGTAAGGCTCGGGACATAGGGGGGGAAGTATGATAGATACACCGAGCTCACCTCTGTAGACCAGGCTGTCCTCTGCACACCTCTGATTTCTTTATCTAATTGTCATTATTCATTGAGCATTTCACAGAATTTCCTCCAGAATCCCATCTTCTGTGGGGGGGGGGGGTTTGGTGTGAGCTTCTTTTAGCACATTTTTGGAGCGGAGAGAGACCCATTCAAATGAATGGTGCCAGCCCAAAAAAACAAAAAATGTGCAAATACCGCAACGCAGTATTGTCGCCCAAGTCTGGGCAGGGATATTATTAATAGTGGGCAAAATCACTGCGCTTCTGCGGCATTCCAAAACGCAGTTTAATTTTGGCGCTTAACGAAACGCGCATGTAAAATCTCACCTGGCTTGGGGCCAAAATTTGGTCCCTGAGCTTCTTTGGTGCGAACAACCCACATAGGATAGCCCATTAAAGTGTATGAGCTGCCCTATGCGCGATACATGGAAATGCGCTTTTAACCACATACCTACCAGGCCAATTCTGACATTTCTCTCCTATCATCCTCCTCCCCTTTTTTTTCTGCTAGAAAATTACACAGAACCCCCTAACATTATATATGTTTTTTGTTTGTTTTTTTTTTTTTTTATTATTTTTTTAGGAGAGACCCTAGAGAATAAAATGGCAGTTATTGCAACTTTTTATCTTGCACAGTATTTGCGCAGCAATTTTTGAAACGCGTTTTTCTTGGAAAAACAGTTTCATGCATTTAAAAAAAATCATTAACCACCTCAATACCGGGCCAATTCTGACACTTCTCTCCTACATGTAAAAATCATCATTTTTTTGCTAGAAAATTACTCAGAACCCCCAAACATTATATATGTTTTTTAGCAGACACCCTACGGAATAAAATGGCGCTCATTGCAACTTTTATCTCGCACAGTATTTGCGCAATAATTTTTGAAATGCCGTTTTTTTTTTAAAAAAAAAACGGTTTCATGAATTAAAAAAATAACAAAACAGTAAAGTTAGCCCAATTTTTTTTGTATAATGTGAAAGATGATGTTACGCCGAGTAAATAGATACCTGACATGTCACGCTTTAAAATTGCGCACAATCATGGAATGGCGCCAAACTTCATAACTTAAAAATTTCCATAGGTGACGCTTTAAAATTTTTTACAGGTTACCAGTTTAGCGTTACAGAGGAGATCTAGTGCTAGAATTGTTGTACACGCTCTAACGCACGCAGGGATGCCTCACATGTGTGGTTTGAGCGGCGTTTACATATGTGGGCAGGACTTGCGTGTGCGTTCGCTTCTGAGCTACCGGGGACACGGGCGTTTTAAAAAAAAAAATTTTATTTTACTTAATTTTTACACTTTTTTTTTTTTTACACTTCATATTTTTTTTTTTTTTTTATTACTTTTATTCCTATTGCAAGGAATGTAAACATCCCTTGTAATAGGAATCTATGTGACAGATCCTTTTTATGGAGAGATGCGGGGTCAATAGGACCCCACATCTCTCTCTTCCAGGCTGGAAAGTATGAGATCGGAAAATTTTTTTTTTACCGATCTCATGCTGACAGCCGCGATCGCAGAATCGGTTATTTCCGGGTACCCGGGCGTGACGTCATAACATCGCTCCCGGGCCTCCGACGGTCATAGAGATGACTGGTGACCATCTGGTCACCAGTCATCTCTATCATCCTCATCCGGCGCCAGCCGATTCATTCTCCGGGCTCCCGATGGCAGAGCCCAGAGAAGCACCGGATGGCGGCGGGAGGGGGGGGGCGTCCCCTCCCGTTGCCTATAAGAACGATCAAGCGGTGGAACTGCCGCTATGATCGTTCTTATCGTGCACAGAATCGCCGGCTGAAAATAATGATATCTGAATGAGGTCTGTAGCTACAGGCATCATTCAGATATCCCCCCCCCCAAAGTACAGGACGTTTATATACAGTGGCTGTTTTTGAAGTGGTTAAAGTTAGCCCTTTTTTTTTTTTTTTTTTTTGCATAATGTGAAAGATTATGTAATGCCAAGTAAACGAATACCTAACAAGTCACGCTTCAAAAGTGCACACGCTCGTGAAATGACAACAAACTTCAGTACATAAAAATCCCCATAGACGACGCTTTAAACATTTTTAATGGTTACATGTTTTGAGTTACAGAGGGGGTCTAGTGCTAGAATTATTGCTCTCGCTCTAACGTTCATGTCGATACCTCACATGTGTGGTTTGAACATCGTTTACATATGTGGGTGCGACTTGCGTATGCGTTCGCTTAAGCGAGGACAGGGGCACTTAAAAAAAAAAAAAATATATATAATATTTTTTTTTTTTTTTATCACTTTTATTCCTTTTATTTTACAGTGAGATCTGGGGTCAACAAGTCCCCAGATCTCACCTCTAGGCTCGGAAGCCTGAAATTAAAAAAAAAAAAAAAAAATTAAAAAATCCTGGCTTCCCAGCCAGGGCGGTGGCATTTTTTTCAAATGCAGAGGCTGGGCGTGATGTCATAACATCGCGCCCGGCCTCCGAACGATCATAGAGACTCCGGGGACCATCTGGCACGCAGGAAATCTCTATGGTCAACATCCGCCGCTGGTTGGTTCCTTCTCTGGTTTGCTGATTGCAGGGGCGAGTTGGGAGAAGCACCGGAGGCCTATAAGAGCGATCAAGTGGCTGAACAGCTACTATGATTGTTCTTATGGTGAAGGGAATCGCCGCTTCTTAAAATAGGATTTTTATAACAGCTTACCTGTAAAATCCTTTTCCTGGAGTACATCATGGGACACAGAGCCTTAAGTAATTAATAGGTTATGGGCCACCTTCAGGTGTTGACACTGGTATACCCAATCCAGGAAGTTGACTCCCCTATATAACCCCTCCTTCCAGCAGTACCTCAGTTTTTGTAGCAAAGCAATATACTTAAACCCCATAAAAGAGGGGAGGGACCTCTGTGTCCCATGATGTACTCCAAGAAAAGGATTTTACAGGTAAGCTGTAATAAAAATCCTATTTTCTTTATCGTACATCATGGGACACAAAGCCTTAAGTAATTACTTAATGGGACGTCCCATAGCAATGCTACTTGAGGGGAGGGAGACAACCCGTAGGGCACCCCCAGACCTGAGGACTCCTACTGCTGCCTGCAGCACACTGCGCCCGAAGCCGATATCATACCCCCTTACATCCACTTGATAAAATTTTGTAAATGTATGCACTGAAGACCAAGTTGCGTCCTTGCAGATCTGAGCCATGGAGGCCTGGTGACACACTGCCCAAGAAGCACTAACCGCTCTGCTAGAGTGCGCCTTAACTTGAAAAGGGGGAATTTTACCCTTTAAATCATAAGCTTGAATTATTACTTGCCGAATCCACTTAGCGACAGTGGATTTCAACACTGCCTGTCCTTTCTTAGGACCTTCTGGCAGAATAAATAAGACATCAGTCTTACGAATCTGAGCAGTTGCCTTGAGATAGATCTTCACTGCTCTCACCACATCAAGACAATGTAGTGACTTTTCTTCCCTGGAACATGGTTTTGGAAAAAACGATGCCAGGACAATATCTTGGTTCAGGTGAAAACCTGAAACTACTTTTGGTAAAAGGCCTGGATGAGGGCGTAACACCGCTCTGTTCTCATGAATAATCAAATATGGCTCTTTACAAGAGAGAGCAGCCAATTCTGAAACCCTCCTTGCTGAGGATATAGCAACCAAAAATACCAGCTTTCTTGTTAGGACTAAGGGAATATGCTGTATCGGTTCAAATGGCTGTTTTTGTAACACTGACAAAACTAAATTCAAGTCCCAAGGGTGATTTAACTGGCGGATTAAGCTGTATTTGCGCAGCGGTCTTACAAGCACGCTTTTTTTGAAAAAAATTCACATTTTTGAATGAAAAAACAAGACAACAGTAAAGTTGGCAACATTTTTTTTTATATTGTGAAAGATAATGTTACGCCAAGTAAATTGATACCCAACATGTCACGCTTCAAAATTGCACCCGCTCGTGGAATGGCGTCAAACTTTTACCCTCAATCTCCATAGGCGACGTTTAAAAAATTCTACAGGTTGCATGTTTTGCATTACAGTGGAGGTTGAGGGTTAGAATTATTGCTCTCTTTCTAACGATCGCGGCGATACCTCACGTGTGGTTTGACCACAGTTTTCATATGCGGGCCCTACTCGCGTATAGTTTCGCTTCTGCGCACGAGCTCGACGGGACGTTTAAAAAAAATTTTTTTTAATTTATTTTACTTGATTTTATTTATTTTTACACTGTTTAAAAAAAAATGTCACTTTTATTCCTATTACAAGGAATGTAAACATCCCTTGTAATAGAAAAAAACATGACAGGTCCTCTTAAATGTGAGATCTGGGGTCAAAAAGTCCTCAGATCTCATTTGGACTTAAATGCAATTAAAAAAAAAGTCATTTGAAAAAATGTGGCTTTAAGACGTATGGGCGAAAGTGACGTTGCTTCCACCCTGCAGTGTCATGGAGACGGGTGGGGGTCATCTTCCCCTTACTTGTCTCCATGCACAGCTAGGGAAAGGACGCGATCGCTGCCGACGGCTCCGGTAAGCTGCGGAGGGCACCAGATCGCAGCGGGGGAGGGGGCCCCCCTCTCCCACCACCGATAAAAGTGATCGAACGGCGAATCCGCCGCAGAGACCGCTTTTATCTTGTAGCCAGCCGAAAACGGGGATACCAGGGTTATGGCAGCTAGCTGCTGCCATAACGATATCCGCCCCCAAATTAGGGACGTTCCATATATACTCGAGTATAAGTCGAGGCCCCTCATTTACCACAAAAAACTGGGAAAAACTTATTGACCTGAGTATAAGATGAGGGTGAGAAATGCAGTAGCTACTGTAAGTGGAAAAAGAGGGTCAACAATGCCCATCTGCAGCTGTATACCTCCCTGTGTCCTGTGCAGCCTACCTGTATCCTGTAGTTGTGTCCCTGTGTCCTGTACATGTGTCCTGTGCAACCTCCCTGTGGCGAACTCCATCCTCCCTGTGGTGATCTCCATCCTCCGATCAGCGTGTGATTATACACTTTGGCGGCCATTTCACTTTTCAAAAGTCGCGCCTCCTCCTCGTCCGTGATAGGCTGACTGCTGAGTGTTCTGCCTATCACGGACATTCTCTCATTCTCATACCACAGACAAGGATGAGAGAATGTCCGTGATGGGCTGTACAACTGACTGCTGGGAAATGGAGTGTTCAGCCTGTCACAGACGAGCAGGAGGCGCGGCTTTTGAAAGCTGGAATAGCCTCCGAACTGTATTATCACACGCCGGACGCAGTCTGCCTGCATGACACGCTGATCATGCAGACAGACGGCGGTGACTCAAGTATAAGTCAAGGGGGGCACTTTCAGCCCCAAAAAAAAGGACTGAAAATTTCGACTTATATTCGAGTATATACGGTATATGTACATGCGGCGGTTGGCAAGTGATTAAAGAAAGCTTCTCTAGGTTGAGAATCCAACCCAGACTTTCCAAGTAACTGGTTGTAATGCGTACACTTTGCTCCAAGCGAGCCACTGACTGGTCTATTAACAATAGATTGTCTAGGTACGCCAAGACTGTTATGCCCTGTGCCCTTAGCCTGGCTAGAGGTGGGGCCAGTAACTTTGTGAACACCCGGGGTGCTGTAGCTAGCCCGAAGGGCAAGGCTACAAACTGAAAGTGCTATTGTTTTATTTCGAACCACAGAAATCTCTGGTGAGCAGGAAATATAGGGACATGCAGATGGATGCCAGAAGTTCTCTTCCTTGCAGGATGGAAACTACCGATTTGATTGACTCCATGCGAAAGGAACGGATCTTTAGGAACTGATTTAGATTCCTTAGGTCTAGAATGGGTCTAATGGCACCATTTGGTTTTGGTGCCGTAAACGGGTTTGAATAACACCCCAAACCTCACTCTTCTGTGGGGACAACACCTGAAGGTGGCCCATAACCTATTAAGTAATTACTTAAGGCTCCGTGTCCCATGATGTACGATAAAGAAAGAAGATATCTGAATGATGCCTGTAACTTGCAGGCATCATTCAGATATCACCGCTCAAAGTCGACTATGTCATATGACGTTGGGCGGATGGGAAGCAGTTAAAATGGTGAGCAGGAACCTGTGTTCCCACTTCGCAATATGTGAACACTTGACACTGAGATTTCTGTTAGATGCACCAAGTTTTCGGTGGACAAAACATATCGGACGAAAATTATGTTATCAGCATTTCGCTGATAAGCGGAAAAGGTGCCAATAATGGCCGACAAATTTATATTAATTTAAATTCATGATATTCAAAAATTGCATATAATACAATTTATATGCTGCTCAAAAAAACCCGAAAGGAACCCTTTTTAATCAGAGTATAGCATCAAGTCTATTGAATTAAACTCCTGGGATAATGTTCTGGTCAGTTAAGTAGCAGAGGGGGTTGGTAATCGGTTTCAGCTGCTCTGGTGTTAATGAAATTAGCAACAGGTGCACTAGATTGGCAACAATGAGATGACCTCCAAAACGGGAATGATTTTACAGGTGGAGGCCACTGAAATTTTTTTTTTTTTTTCCCTACTCTTTTCTGACTGTTTTTCACTAGTTTTGCATTTGGCTAGGGTCAGTGTTACTACTGGTAGCATACGGCGATACCTGAACCCTACAGAGGTTGCATAGGCAGTCCAGCTCTTCCAGGATGGCACATCAATACGTACCATTGCCAGAAGGTTTGCTGTGTCTCCCAACACAGTCTCAAGAGCATGAGGGAGATTCCAGGAGATAGGCAGTTACTGTAGGAGAGCTAGACAGGGCCGTAGAATGTCCTTAACCCATCAGGACCGGTATCTGCTTCTTTGTGCAAGGAGGAACAGAATGAGTACTACCAGAGCCCTACAAAGTGACCTCCAGCAGGCCACTGGTGTCAATGGTCTCTGACCAAACAATCAGAAACCGATTTTGTAAGGGTGGCCTGAGGGCCTGACATTTTCTAGTGGGCCCTGTGCTCCCTGCCTGGCACCGTGGAGCTTATTTGGCATTTGTCATTGAACACCAGAATTGGCAGGTCCGCCACTGGCACCCTGTGCTTTTCAAAGATTAGAGCAGGTTCACTCTAAACACATGTGGCAGATGTGAAAGGGTCTGGAGAAGCCATGGAGAACGTTATGCTGCCTGTAACATCGTTCAGCATGACCGGTTTGGTGGTGGGCCAGTGATGGTCTGGGGAGGCATAGCCATGGAGGGATGCACAGACGTTTACAGGCTAGATAATGGTACCCTGACTGGCATTCGGTATTGGGACTAAATCCTTCGACCCATTTTCACACCCTACACTGGTGCAGTGGGTCCTGGGTTCCTTCTGGTGCACGGCAATGCCCGGCCTCATGTGGTGAGAGTATGCTGCCAGTTCCTGGAGGATGAAGGAGTTGATGCCATTGACTGGCCCCATGCTCGCCTGACCTAAATCCAATACCTCTGGGGCATTATGTTTCACTCCATCTGGTGCCGCCAGGTTGCATTTCAGGCTGTTCAGGAGTTCAGTGATGCCCTGGTCCTGATCTGGGAGGAAATACCCAGAACACATCCGTTGTCTCATTAGGAGCATGCCCCAGCATTGTCAGGCATGCATACAAGCACGTGGGGGTCATGCAAACGATGGAGTACCATTTTGAGTTGCTGCAATGACATTTCAGAAAAATGGACTAGCCTGCTGCATCATTTTTTCACTTTGATTTTCAGAGTGTCTTTGAATTCAGCCCTCTGTAGGTTGATTTTCATTTCCATCAAACGATGTGGCATCCTTTCATTCCTAACACATTACCCAGTCTATATCAGTATAGATGTCCTGCATGATCTTTTTGAGATCTGATGTGTTTTCAAAGTGTTCCTTTTAATTTTTTTATATATATTATGTGTGTTGTGTGTAATATAAAATTGTATATTTTTGTGGGGAAGTTCATTTTGTCTGACTTCAGTGGGAGCACGTGGAAAACTTGTAAAACTGGAGCTTTAGTGCAGTATCAATCACCACATCCTAATTACTTGTATCGGAGGTCTGCAAAAAGAGGGTACTATGGCCTTTAACCAATTCAATACCAGACACTTTCACCCCCTTCCCTCCCAGGCCAATTTTCAGCTTTCAGCTTTGTCACACTTTGACAATTGCGCAGTCGTGCAACACTGTACCTAAAGTACATTTTTATCTTTTTTTTTTTTTTTTTTTTTTTTTTTTTTCTTTTTGACACAGCTTTCTTTTGCTGGTATTTAATCACCACTGGGTTTTTTTTTTAACTTTTGCTAAACAAACGAAGGAAGACAGAAAAAAAAAATTCTTGGTTTCTGTTATTCTCCTGCCCTGATATCAGTGTAAATGCCCCCTGTCAGAATTGCCGGTTACCGGCTCTCCTCTCCTGATTGGACACAGCTGATAACAGATGGTGCTGGTTGCATGCCCCATGGGGCATGGTTTTGGGATAATGTCCATGGACTCCCTCCCAGAACTTGATGACCGTGCTGTAGCAGTCTTTTTTGGCTATTGCGCAGCCGAGAAGACCCCTTTCACACTGAGGTGGTTTTCAGGCGTTTTATCGTTTAGAAATAGCCTCTAAATAGCACCAGAAAACCATCCCCCATTCATTTCAGTGTGTCTTCTCACACTGGGGCGGTGCGCTTGCGGGAGGTTAGGAAAAGTCCTGCAAGCAGCATCTTTGAGGATACAGCGCTCCCGAAACGCTCTGCCTATTGAAATTAATGGGCAGCACCTGAAAAGCGTTTCGGAAGGGCTGCAACACTGGCATTTTTAACCCCTTCTTTGGGGTTAAAAGTGCCCCGCTAGCAGCCAAAAGCACCGCTACTTCGGCCGCTGCTCAGTGTGAAAGGGGTCTAAAGCTGCTGAAGGACGAACAGAATAAAATTCATTTTACAAACTTTATTGACACATAGCTTATCAGTTAAATGTGTATACAGTTAGTATAAATATTTAGCCCAATTGTAAGATCATTCATTTACTGTATTTGGGCCCCCTTTTGAATTTACCAGTATCGCATATATCATGTCTTTCCTGCTGTGGAGAGAGTAGTGTTAATTAGGTGGCCTAGTAGATTTAGATGGACAGGCAGAATTTTTAATGCAGACGGGACATGCATGTCTCTTCTGCATTAAAGTCTAAGTTCATCTTCACTCTTGTTTTAAAAAAAAAAAAAACTTCTGCCTTACTTTCTGGACAGACTCTAGGTCAGGGATATGCAATTAGTGGACCTCCCAACTGTTGCAAAACTACAAGTCCCATAAGGCATAGTAAGACTGAAAGCCACAAGCATGACACCCAGAGGCATGATGGGACTTGTAGTTTTGCAATAGCTGGAGGTCTGCTAATTGGATATCCCTGCTGTAGGTCATAACAGGAAGGAGCTGACCAGCTGACCTCATTAGCACACACCCTGCATCATCTACCCTCCTATCTACCACGCACCTCCAGGTGCACGTTTTTTTTAAATGAAATGCATCAAATCAGTGATTACCGTTCTTACTAAAAGCACAGGCATCTATTTTATTACTTTTTTTTTTTTTTTTTTTTTTCTACTTTAACTTTCATCTTGCATAGATTTCAGAGTGTGCTGAGTGTTCAGATAACAGCCTATGTGGATAGAGCTGTAGTATTGAAAACAGAAGTATGTCCTGGATTCTGTAAAGCTCACCGTTCAATCTGATTAATAATCTCCTTTAGGTCTACCATCAGCTATGTAGTTCAAGGGTCTGCCTGATTGGATAGATGGTGTCATCTTGTTATATAGTTTTGGTAAATTTAAGGGAGATTGAACAATCAGATTGTATAGGTTATGGCCATCATTATACACATCAAATTAACTCGTTTCTTTCTTGTGAATCCCTTTTCAGACTGCCTCTGTGCAGCTGGCGTCCCTGCTCCCCTGCCACCATTTTGAAAATGTATGTCCTGTGTGTGACAACAGAACGAATAACTGATATTCCCGGGCAGCAATCTTTGATAATACAGCAGTGAAATGTTCAAAAACAGTCTTAAGCCTCGTACACATGCGAGTGTTGGCCAACCGAGCGTCTGATTTTCGTTTTTAAGGGAGTGTGCCAGGATCTTGTCTTGCATGCTAACGGTGCACAATTGTCGTGCAACAAACATGAACGTAATGACGTACTACGAGGAATTTCAGCTCTTGAGCGCCACCCTTTGGGCCCCTTCTGCTAATTTCGTGTTTGGTGGGCATTGATTCCGAGCATGCATATTTGTACTTTCAACTTATTTGTGTACTGACCATACGAAATTCTGACAACAGACTGTTGTCCGAAAATTTACTAGCCTGCCATCCAACATAAGTTGGACAACAATTGTCAAAAGGAGTGTACTAACGGTAAGATTTTAGGACAACAGTCTCAACAGACAATCCCCTGCCAACAATCGCATCGTATATACGAGGCTTAAGGCCCCTTTTTTTACTAAGCTATAATACGGCCTATTAATTATAATGTGCCTATGCACACAGGCACGCAAGCAAGAGCCTTGCATTGTTCAGTAAAAAATTAACATCTGCATTTATAGTAAGTAATTTACGTGAGTGAGAATGAAATTGCGCAAGCGCATATAAGCGAAAATGTGCAAAAATATGCACAAATACAAAAAAAGCCTGAAATTGCGTCTGGGGCTGATGCTGAAACAAGAGTATCGTGTGCAAGAGGCCTTAATGCAGAACAAACCCCATTGATTTAACAGTTTCAAAAAGCAGTTATGGTCCAGCACAATCCGGGAATGTGACTGTCCCATTTGCTTGTTCTCTCAACCAAACTGTCAAACCATCAAATGACTGGTGTCATAACTGATCACATGTGCAGCATCATGGCAGTTAAAGATCAAACAGAGGCTAAGCTGGCAGCTTCTTTGGCTGAAAACGATAGAAGGGAACTTTACCCATAACAACTTGAAAAAAACAATGTTCTTTAGCAAGGAACATACAGTGCATCTGGAAAGTGTTTACAGTGCTTCACGTTTTCCCAATTTGGTTGTTACAGCCTTATTCTAAAATGGATTAAATTAATTATTTTCCTCAAAATTCTACAAACAAATACCCCATAATGACAACGTGCAAGAACTTTGAAATCTTTGCAAATTTGTTAAAAAAAAAAAAAAATCACATGTACATAAGTATTCACAGCCTTTGCTCAATACTTTGTTGAAGCCTCTTTGGCACCAATTACAGCCTCAAGTCTTTTTGAGTATGATGCTACAAGCTTGGCACACCTATTTTTGAGCAGTTTCTCCCATTCTTTGCAGGACCTCTCATGCTCCATCAGGTTGGATGTGGAGCGTCAGTGCACAGCCATTTTTCAGATCTCTCCAGAGATGTTCAGTCGGGTTTATGTCTGGGCTCTGGCTGGGCCACTCAAGGACATAATCAGGCTTGTATGGTAGAGTGGCCAGACGGAAGCCACTCAGTAAAAGGCACATGACAACCCGCCTGGAGTTTGCCAAAAGGCACCTGAAGGACTCTGACCATGAGAAACAAAATTATCTAGTCTGATGAAACAAAGATTGAACTATTTGGCCTGAATGGCAAGCGTCCTGTCTGGAGGAAACAAGGCACCGCTCATCACCTTGCCAATACCATCTCTACAGTGAAGCATGATGGTGGCAGCATCATGCTGTGGGAATGTTTTTCAGTGTCAGGATCGAGGGAAAGATGAATGCAGCAATGTACAGAGATGACATTGATGAAAACCTGCTCCAGAGCGCTCTGGACCTCAGACTGGGGTGAAGGTTCATCTTCCAACAAGACAGCAACTATAAGCGCGCAGCCAAGATAACAAAGAAGTGGCTATGGGACAACTCTGTGAATGTCCTTGAGTAGCCCAGACTTGAACCCGATTGAACATCTCTAGAGAGATCTGATGGCTGTGCACCGACACTCCCCTTCCCATCCAAAATAAATTGGCAAAGACTTCAAACTTCTTTTCATGTTGTCATTATATTGTTTTGTATTGTTTGTAGAATTTTGAGGAAAATAATGAATTTAATCCACTTTGGAATAAGGCTGTAACTTGGGTGGATTTGATTTAAATCAAGTCTATTTTAAATCATGATTTCACAGCGATCGTTAGAGTGAGAGCAATAATTCTAGCACTAGACCTCCTCTTTAATTCAAAACTGATAACCTGTAGAAATTTGTTAAACGTTGCCAATGGAAGTTTTTAAGGGTCAAGTTTGTCGCCATTCCACGAGGGGGTGCAATTTTGAAGAGCGACATGTTGGATATCAGTTTACTCAGCGTAACGTTATCTTTCACAATTTAAAAAAAGACTAACTTTTACTGTTGCCATATTTTTTTTAATTCAAAAGTGTTTTTTTTTTTTTCCCCAAAAAATTGTGCTTGTAAGACCGACCACTGCACAAATACACGGTGTGAGAAAATATTGCAACGACTGCCATTTTATTCTCTAGGGTGTCTGGGGGAAAAAAAAAAGTTTGGGGGTTCTTGGTAATTTTCTAGCAAAAAAAAAAAAAATTTTTTTTTTTTTTTACTTGTAAACACCAATTCTGAAAAAATAAGCCTGGTCCTTAAAGGGGTTGTAAAGATGGTTTTTTTTTTTTTTTTTTTTTTTTTTTTTTTTTTTTTTTTTTTAAATAACAAACATGTTATACTTACCTTCACTGTGCAGCTCGTTCTGCACAGAGTGGCCCCGAACCTGGTCTTCTGGGGTCCCTCGGCGGCTGTTTCAGCTCCTCCCCGCAAGCATTTACCACCTTCATGCGAGCTCCCTCGCACGGTGGTGAGTGCTTGCGGGCGCGCTCCCGTGATACAGCCGGCGGCTATAGCCGCTCGCTGTATCACTCGGCCCCGCCCCCCGGCGCGCCGCGTCATCGGATGTGATTGACAGCAGCGCGAGCCAATGGCTGCGCTGCTTTCAATCCATCCACTGCAGCCAATCAGCGACCAGGCTGAGCTGCAATGAAGCTGACGAGGACGAGGAGCGAAGATTCGAGGCGTCAGGTAAGTAAAACGGGGGGGCTGGGGGCGGCGGTACTGTCAAAAGTTTTTTCACCTTAATGCATAGAATGCATTAAGGTGAAAAAATGTTTACCTTTACAACCCCTTTAAGTAGTTAAATCATAATGCTAAGACGGCTGGTGATGCGGCAGTGACGCAACAAAAGGTGAGGGACCTGGCGGCAGCAGGTAAGTGGATGCCCGTGCTAATGAGCACTGCCATGATGGATCTGAAATGACAGGTGCTCTTTAAATATAAGGACTTGTTCTTGCTGGTAGTTAGAATCTTTAATATTTGCAAACAAAATGAAGGCTTCCTATTTTATAATAAGCTGTCAGGTTAGTACAACTCAATATCAGAACCGATTTCAATCATACAGTTTGTAGTTTACATAGATTTGCAAAACAATGGGATAAATGAATATTCCTGAACTTTGTTTTATCATAGTTACTGTGAAATTTTTAGAATGCATCAATCCAGTGCATGTTTTCTCAGCTTGTATTCATTGAATAAGTTTACCAAAAATTTTAATTTTGCATAATACACAGCCCCATACTACATAACTAAGCTCCATTTCATGCTGAATAAACAAAATTAATCTTAAATAGAAAACCATCTTTTATATATTTTTTTTTTTTCTCCATTTTCATCCACCCTGGCTGTAACATAACAAAATGTGAAAAAGTAAAGTGCTCTGAATACTTACTGGATGCACTGTATATGCAAGGACTGGTAAGCTGTGATAAATCGAATTTGTGAGTTTTGGGTTTAAAAATGCAAATCTACATTAAATCTAATAGTTCTTCACCATTTCACTTTTTTTTCTGGTGCACTTTAGATATACTGAACTCAAAAATTGAAATGGACAGTAAACGGTTGACAGAGGTTATGTAGTTAGGATTACACATGTTTATGCATTGTCAGACACGATCTTTTTAATAAGTACTGCTGTTTTGTTTTGTTTCTTTAGCTGCAGTCAGTTACTCACGGCCACGTCTTGCGACTTTCTGGTACTATGCTCGCGTGGAACTGACTCCTCCAAGTCCTGCAGAGATTCCAAAAGCCATCGACAGCATAAAAGGATTGGTACAGTCATTCCAGAGGGGCCGCCTGTCTGAGCTTACTGTCAGGGTAAGAGAATAGGCCCAGATATATAACTTTTGTGTCTCTAAATCATAGGGTTGGCAGTGAAAACTGTATGCGGATAGTACACACTTTTTTTTTGTTCTATTTTGGTAACTATGAGAACGATGACTAGGTTAACAGGCCATTTTTTGTGATAAGGCACTGCGTTACTTTAACTGAAAATTGCGCGGTCGTGTGACACTGTACCCAAATAAAATTTTATGTCTTTTTTTTTTTTTTTTTTTCGCCCACAAATAGAGCTTTTCTTTTGGTGGTATTTGATCACCTCTGCTGTTTGTATTTTTTGCGCTATAAATAAAAAGAATGACAAATTTGAAGGGGGGGGGGAAACTTTTTTACTTTGTGCTATAAAACACACCCAATAAAAATGTAAAAAGTCAAATTTCTTCAATTTAGGTCAGGGCTCTCCAGCTGTTGCGGAAATACATGTCCCATGATTCATTGTAAAACTCTGACATTTAGATGTGACCAGTCATGATGGGTATTTTAGTAACTGAACAACTGGAGGGCTATAGTTTGAAGGCCCCCTGGTTTAGGCCAATATGTGTTCTGTTACATGTTTTTGATAAACAAAAATATCCCAATAAGTGTATATTGGTTTGTGCAAAAGTTAATGTCTACAAATTGTGGCATTATTATTTTTTACTAGTAATGGCCGCGATCGGCGACTTATAGCGGGACTGCGACATTGCGGCAGACAAATCGGACACTAAGTGACACTTTTTGGGGACCAGTGACACCAATTCAGTGATCAGTGCTAAAAAACATGCATGGTCACTGTACTGACACTGGCAGGGAAGGGGTTATCAGGGGCAATCAAAGGGTTAAATGTGTCCCTAGGGAGTGCTTACTAACTGTGGAAAGACAGAAATCCGTGTATCTGCTTGGCAAAAACACAGGATCTCTGTCTTTTATCACAGACCAATGTTCTGCCTCTGTCAGGAACGATTGGTGGACATCGGGTCTGCTGGACCCACTTCGCTCCCGCTTTGCCCAATCACAGAGGGAGCTGGTTGGCGGTGTGTGCGTGCTGCAAACTCGGAAGAGGTGCTCACGTACAGGTACGTGATTTTGCCTGTAGGAGCCACCACCCCGCAGTGCATATATGTGGGATAGTCAACAAGCGGTTAAAAGGTGCCAAATTGGCTAAAGGAATGCACATACTGGCTTATGTTTATGGCGTGGTCTAGGAGTTCTGAAACTTGGGGTAATCTAAATAAGTAAAGCCCCTTTCCAAGATCCTGCTAAGTTGGCATACGTAGAGTCTCTCCGCAGGCTGTATTGGAACATATTTGTAAAATTGTAACTCGGAATATATGACTTTTTTTTTTTTTTTTTTTTTTTTTCCCTGTAATTTTTTTTATTTTAATGCTTGATAATGTCATCAGGTTCCACTGAAAAATGTGCAGTTTGCATGCATAGGGAGGAGGTCTTTCTATTTCCCCGCACATGACATCTGTGTCAGCAAGCACCACTACCTTTCACATTATGCAAATGGAAATGCAGGAAGTAATGGCCGGATGTGTGGGCAGAGCTAGGGCTCAGTTGGTCAGTCAAACCAGGCATCAATAGACCAGGCGTTTGAGCCTTTTGGGTCCACTCACTACATTGAGCAGGGACATAATGACATCACTGCTCACTGTAAAGCTGCACGATTCTGGCTAAAATAAGAATCACAATTTTTTTGCTTAGAAGATGGCTCACGATTCTCGTGGCTTTTTTTTTTTTTTTTTTTTTTATATATTCAATGAAGTGTATTTTTCCCAAAAAATTGCTTTTGAAAGACAGCTGGGCAAATACAGTGTGACATAAAATATTGCAGCAATTGCCATTTTATTCCCTAGGGTCTCCACTAAAATATACATAATGTTTGAGGGGGGGGTTCCAAGTAATTTTCTTGCAAAAAATATTGATTTAACTTGAAGTGTCAGAAAAAGATTTAGACTTTAAGTGGTTAAACTTCCTGCATTTACACTTTGTTGGAAACTTGGCAGACTGCCCGGATTTTTTCTTTACAAACAAAAGTGTATGCCTTTTTGATCTAAGAAGGAAGCCTTAGTTACAATGTTTCATATTAAAAACTTGGCAGACTGCCGGGATGTTTTCTTTTGACAGCTGAGTGAGCAGATAAGAGTCTCTCCACTTGTTATATGAAAGAATCGGCAAACTCTGCAACAGAGATCATGGGGGGGGGGGGTGAATCAAGATCGCGATTTTTGTTTTTTTAACGATTAATTGTGCATCTCTAGCTCACTGTAACAGAACTACAGCAGGGGCGTTACTAGACCAGTGGCTGCAGGGTTTGAGGGCACATCCTGTACCCATTCTATCTAAATGGAATTGCAGATCACCCAGGCTATGATAAATGACATCAGGATGATCTCTATTTAAAAACCTTTAAAGCTGAACTCCATCTTTAGATACACTTTACATAATTCGTTTGGGCCAGCTGAGCACTGCTGTGTGTTCCTGGTCCGAGCGAGACTTCCTTTCTCATACCTGAAACACACTAAAGTCTATCACAGCAACGCTAAGCCAGTTGCCTCGCCCAACCCCTACCCTGCCCTGCCCCTAAACACTCCCTCATAAATTATCTCATGAAATGGCACTTAAATGTTTTATGCAGAATTAAGTTATAAAAATAAATCTTAACTTCTTTATCTGTGCCCAACAATGCAGCCTGCCCTGTCCTCCAGTGCAGCCTAACCCAGAACGGTATGCTGTATGTAGCCACAGCTAAATACAGTTTTATACCGCACATCCTGCGGCCTCACGTATTTGTGAGGCACATCGTTCATTTGGGCCAAGCCGGCCCAAACAAATTATGTAAAGTGTATCCAAAGATGGAGTTCAGCTTTAAACCATTTACCCATAAACAGTCTAAGGGCTGGTTTACACTGGTTCGACATTCGCTTCGATTTCAAGAGCACAAGTCGCATGACATGCCAAAATCAATGGTTCTCTAGTGAGAGCCATCTTAACTGGTCCGACTTGTATCAGTCTGACTTTGAAAGGTTCCTGCACTACTGCCTTTTTTTTTTTTTTGTGAATGGGTAAGGGGTACCCGATACTAGAGCTGCACGTTTAATCGTAAATAAAATCGCAGTCTCGATTTCAACTGCCCTCACGATCTTTATCCAGCATTTCCACGCTTCATTCGTGTGACAAGTGCAGAGCCATTCTCTGCTCACTCACAGCTGTCAAAGAAAAAAACAACCATCTGGCAAATGTTTACCAACATTGCTCAGCGCTGAGATAAGGAAACATTGTAACATTTAGTTCTTTTAGATCAAAGGGAAGAACTTTGGTCTGTAAATGAGGTCAGTTTAACCACTTAAAGACTAAGGCCCCCTTCACGCAGGCGCTCCAATCGGGTCCGCCTGAAAGTTTTTCAGGCGGACCTGATTGGACGCTCCATGTGCCTCTATGGAGCGGCAGATGTCAGCGGTGACATGTCCACTGACATCTGCCAGTATCCGATCCTGCCCGTGAAATACAGACGAAAGGAAACCTATTTTCCATCCGCCTGGAGAATGGGATCGGATGAAGATGGACAGGTGGTCCGTTTTTTTCATTCGATCTCCATAGAGGACAGCAGGCCTCTGACAAGTCTGTCTCCGCACAGTGAGTGGAGACAGACCTGTCATCTGCCTGCTCAGCGCAGATCAGCGCATCGATCTCTGCTGGACAAACCCGTGTGAAAGGGGCCTAAACCTTTTTCTGACACTTGTTGCTGACAAGTTTAAAATCAGCATTTTCTGCTAGAAAATTACTTGGGACCCCAAAACATATATATTTTGTTGGCAGAGACCCTAGAGATTAAAATTGGTGTCTTTGCACTATTTTTTATGTCACTGTGTACTTGCGCAGCGGTCTTTCAAATGCAATTTTTTTTTGGGGGGGGGGGGGGGGGGGGGGTTGGGAATACCCTTGTATGAAGGAAGAAAAAAAAAAAAACTAAACAGTAAAGTTAGCCCAATTTTTTTTTTTTTTTTGTATAATGTGAAAGATGTTACGCCGAGAATAGTGATCGCTATTTGAAGCAAAAAAAAAAAGAATCGTGATTCTCATTTTCTTCCAGAATCGCGCAGCTCTACTCGTCACTCATTCACTTGGGTATCCGGGGGGCCCGGGCTGCATGCTCTGGTAAGGGCCTGGTATGGATTTGGGGGGGCGGGGCGCAGTGCCCACGTCATGTCGGATCAATGTGAACATAGCATACTTTCAACAGGCTGTGTCCACAGAACCTGACATTAATTGAGCGTGGTAACGATGGGGAGACTATAGTTGTTTGTATTTATGACATACTAACCATGGCACCATTGGATAGGATTGCTTTGTTGGTATAGATTCATATTTCTGATCTCCCTTGTGCTATGTAAAAGTATTTTTTGATTACTGCATGTTCTGGAGACCTTATGTTTTTGATACTCTACACTACGGCCATAGTTTGTAAGGCCATTATTATTCTGTGTGTTAAAGGAAAAAAAATATTTTTCCTAATAATAAACCATATCGGATTTAAAAAAAAGTCCAGGCATTTGATATGACTCCTCCCACACCTCGTTTTTGGTTACTAAATGTATTTTGCTCCACTGATCATCAGAAAGGTGCTAGTTGGGGAAGGGCAAAGCACCAACTTCACATTTTTAGTCAGTATTTGCCTAATACAGTACTACTTTACGTTATACCACAAAACTGCTACTAGGCACAATGAGAATTTTTGAACATTCTAGCTCCGTACAAATAACTAATGGTAACTAGTGTTTTCAATATGTCTCAATAACTTTTTTTTTTTTTTTTTTTCTACCCTTACAGGACGCTGTCAGAAATGGCCTGGTTGCAACTGAGGTTCTATTTTGGTTCTATATCGGAGAATGCATTGGAAAAGGTGGCCTGATTGGATACAATGTCTGAAGCCTTCTGTTTGTACAGTTCTAAATCCTTTCATTCTTTTTGTGACATCATAGACTCAGTAAATTAAAATGAAAATTAACCACACCTACCAAGAGTTTTCTTTTATTTGTTCATTAAATATTACAGTTCATTTTGAATCACAAGAGATTTATTAGGTATTTTCAAGTTTTATTGACTATGCAAAGAGAAACTAACATAGGAATGATGCATTAGATAACAAGGTAAACAGAGGAAGGATTGTCAAAGAAATACACATGAGCATTACAGCACAAGCTATAAGCAGGGGCAGAAGACTGCAGGCCTTGAAGTAGCAAAAACCCCATGTCCAGCACAAGAAATAGATGCTGAAAATTCCAGTGGGAGTGCTCCATGTTAGTAGACTTGATCACCTCTGTAAAGGAGGGGAATAGAGAAGAGAGACAATTGGCTCTTGAAAAAGAAGGGTAGACTACAGAAAAGGAGAATGGGAAAGACCAGCTATGGGGGAGTGGTGTTTGCCGGGGGAGTGAGAAAGAGGGCGGGGGGGTTGGGAGTGGTCCCATGCGGGCCAACAAACGAGGATGTCAGTGGTCGTTTGGAGGTGGTGTCATACCCAGAGCAGGGCACGGTTTATGTTCAGATGGGAGGTGTAGGTTATCTCAGGATCCCAGGCCTTTAAGAATTTGGTGCAAAATTAGCTTCTAATGGGCCACGGTCCCCATGGGCCGTTGAACCTAAGTGAAATTGAGAAAGCTGTCTCAAGGCTCTAGCCTATGGCTGCCAGGAACACATCCCCACCAACTTCCTCTGAATCTTAGGCAGGGTCAGGATAGTTTTATTTAGCAGAGCCTCCCAGGAGTTTTAAGCAAGTTAAACATTTTAGAACTGACCAGATCATGGACTATACATGCGTCCAGATTCGTGTTGCTTTGGAGCATGCCCATCCATATGGAGGAGGGTGCCATATCTCTACAGCCCCAAAGGCACATTGGGAAGACCATGGGAATGCATTTCGAAACCCAGTCAGGTGTCGTGTACCAACGTGAAAGTATTTTGTAAGCATTTTCTTGAGCTATGTTTAGTCGGCATTTGGAAGCAGAGCCAAATTATATTCCTTGATCTGGTAGGGTAGCAAGATCCTTTTTACATAGGGAAGTTTTGCAAAGACTGGCACAGTCAGACCAGTCCCTATTTTGTTGTGGATCCTTTCTACATCGGTTTTCAAACGCTGTTTGGGAGGTCCCGTGTGGCATCTGAGGAGACTACAAACACGGCGGCTTATTTGGGCATACCTCTTCAGCCGGTAATTGCGAATGTTGCTGGAGGTATTGGAAGGATCTTACACCCTCAATGGTGAGGAGATGCTAGATATTTGGACCCTTTCCCACATCACCAACAAAGCCCCAGGGTTACAATAAGCTGGAAGAAAGCGTGATGTGGAGGGGTGTGGCCGAATAGAGATCTGAGTGGACATGCCTGGGGTGAGCTCCTGCAGCCATAGAGCACACCTGGAGCTTTACCGGGGGCCCAGGGCATCCCCTAGACTATTAGGGCACTGCCTGGGATCGCGGGCGCACCGATCACGGAGCTCCGTCCGCCTGAGAAGACAGGCTTCAGCCTACCACGGGAACGGCGGCCATCTTGCTCCCCCTGGACGCCGAAGCCGGCGCTGCCTCTGGCTGATCCACCTGCCCTGAGACCGGCTCTCCTCCTACTCAACCACTGGGGACATCCAGCCTGCCGTATGGGGCCCCCAATCCTCCCCGCGCTGCCCCATTAGGCCAGCCAGAGGGACCTGATAAGTGACAGCGGCCATCTTGCTACACCCGGCGGTCTCTCCTGGGCCCAATCTGACCCCCAGGAGCACCCTGGCCTGGCCAATCGAGACCCCCCGACGGGGATATTGAAGGAGCATCCACCCCCATCTGGCTCCAGTTGCAGCCAAGGCCCTAGCCCCAGAGACCTAGTGTGGCGGCCATCTTGCTACACCCTGGCAGCCCTTGTCTCCTCTGGGCCTAATCCAAGCCTCACTCACCCCCAGGGCATCCTGGCCTGGCAGATTGTGGCCCTCAACGGAGATACCCATAAGCATCTACCCCCATCAGTACGCGGGCTGCAGACATGGCCCTGGAAACCATGAGAGATGGCCATCTTGCTCCACCCAAGCTGCTGTATCCACATACGCTCCTGATCTCCTTCACCCCTCTGAGCCTGGATCACTACCTGCACAGCCACAAGAGTAGCCCAGCAGGGTCAGCGCCCACCTGTGGTCCCCGTCCGTACAAGTCTGCAGAGAAGCGTGACTGACCATGTATGGCTAAGGAAATGAGCTGCTGAGCTCCGTGGCCACCCATAGCAGACAGGCTATACTTCAGCCATTGCATATCCTTGAAAAGCATGTCCACGCACAGTTCTCACAGATCTACAACACGGCACAATCCAGTGATACCTGCTCCGCACATCTCAGTCCGATCTCCACACTCCCAAAGACAAGATGGCGCCCACTCGAAAGCCAGAGAAGGGCAAGCCTCCTCCCCCCTCTCAGCCAGTGACAGACAGCAGCGAGGAATCAGATGACCCCCTGATCCGGCACTCAGACCTACCAGCTGTAGCATCCAGATCTGGGACCTCTATTACCCCGCTCCCGGACACAGGCCCTGGGGATGTGGCCCATCAAGCCTCAGGAGAATCGCCTAGATCTGAAGCCTCGACCCTTCTGGCGGCCTTCCGAGCGGAGTTTGAGTCCTGGGCGGTCAAAATGGAGACCTCACTCCACAAGGATCTCCAGGCCCTCCAACAGCAGGTCTCCACTAATCAGACCGCTGTGTCTGCCCTAACTGACATTCAATCTGACCATGCAACCCGCATCACATCCCTCGAGCGGCCTCCAAGGAGCACTTGCACCGTATACGACAACATCAATTACGCATAGAAGACGGAGAAAATAGGAGCCGCAGGAATAATATACGGCTACAAGGCATACCGGAGGCTATGGCGGGTACAGACTTGAAACCTTTTGTCACTGCCATCCTCAACCTAGTCCTGGGAAGAGAGGTTTCGTCCCCTATTAAACTAAACCGGGTGCACAGAGTGGGGGGGCCGAGGAGGGAACATCGTGACGCGATGTCCTCTGCAGGGTTCACTATTTCACCCTTAAAGAAGAACTTATGCGCAAGGCATGATGTTTGGGTCCCGTGGACTTTGATGGTTCTGCTATCCACCTATACCCAGACCTCTCTTGTAACACTCTCCGCATGCACTCTCCGCACTGCTAGACCTGATACGTCAAGCCGGAGCAACCTACACACAGGGACACCCCTTCAGTATTAAGGTGACCAGGGCTGAGCATATATTTGTCCTCTCCGACCCGGATCAACTCCCAGCCTTTTTCAGCTTTCTGGAGCAAGACCCAACTGATGTACCAAACTGGCTGGACCTGCCAGATGACCGTGCCAGGGTGCAAACACATGACCCTCTCCCACAACGACACAGGCACCCAAGGTATGGATCACATTCTATTGACCCTAGGCCACGTCATCCTACCTCTCCGGAAGATTAAGGTAACTCTAAGAAGTTGCTTGAAGCCATTTCAACGCCCCTTATATGACTATCACGATCCCAGTACACTGCTTATCTCTTGTCTCCTGGACAGGTCAATGTTTGGAACCCCTCTTCCCCCCCCCCCCCCCCTAAAGAATTTTCTCCCTTCGCCTTTCAGGACAGCACCTTGGAGAGAGCGTAGCTCCACCTCTTGACAGGAAATACTGTGTGACAACGCTCTTTTTAAAAGCAGCTGCTTCCACCATGCCGTCAGTTTTAGTGTTTCCTCTGCCATGGTGGAAGCACTGCTTGGGGAACCAGAGGGGCTGCGCTCTCTCCAAGGAGGGGGTTTTGGCACTACCTCCACGTTTTGGTGCTCAGACCAGCCCAACTCCTTCCCGCATGAGAGGGGGGGGCTCCGGTGTCCCTTCCTTCGCCGGTTCACAGGAGTAACGGTCTGCCGGAGGTCCTTCGCCCGGGGTGTTCGGGGGGCCGCGGGTGTGCTCAGAACGAGCGTCCATGCCAGGCCTCTGCATGGTGGCACCGAATCCCGGACAGCGGATGATGCCAGTTCCGGTGGGCGGAGACTTCCGGCAGGGCGTAGCAGCGATTGGTTCCAGCTGCTGGAACGCAGGAGGAAGGGGCGGGTCCTCTGGCCGGGACTTCCTTTTGTTTGGCACATGGAGCCTTTAAAAGAGACACACGCAGCGGCTGCAGTGTTCGCAATGGAGACGGCGGAATCAGCAGCGATGGCAGGTGCCCAGGTTCCTGGCCAGGGCCAGGTAGGAGAGGTGCGGTGGCGCCTCTTTCCTTTTGTATCACTGGGTGTTTTTTCTTTATGTGGTTGCTCAACAAAACCTGCTGCTGTCTGCTATGGGATAAAGTTTCCATTAGCAGTTCAGCAAGGAGTGAGACTCTGGGCACTTAGGGTGTTGGCAGGGGGTATTGTATTTCTCTGTCTTTTAGAGGCCTTAGCCCTAAAGAAGGACCTGGGGTTCTCTTGTTTTCTGTTTCAGAAAGCTACTGCCAAGTCAGAGAGAACAGGGAGAAAATGCCCCTCCATGCAAAAAATCCTTTAAGGGATTCTTGGCCCAAACCACTGTGCAGATCCTGCATTGTGGATTTAGTAAAAGAAGAGTCCTCACAAGAGTGCAAGGAACTCTTATCTTCTGTGAGGAAAGAATTAGCAGAGGCCCTAGGGATAGTGCGCTCCCTTGTGAAAAAACTTGGCCAGAGTTCTCACTCCAGTCTCCCTCCGTCCACTTCCAGGCAGGTGGAAAGTGAGTCTGAGGAGGAAAGGGAAAGCATTCCACCCTCAACCATTGATTCCGAGGAGGAGGAGGAGGTGGAAGAAGATGCAGGATCATCTAGGTATAAGCTTTCACTTGAGGAGGTGGATGAATTACTCAAAGCAATTTATACTACCCTGGAGATCCAGGAAGAAAAAAACCCAGCTGTCAGTGCATGACAAAATGTACCAGTGACTGGAGGAAATTAGACACAGGGTCTTCCCTGTTCATAAAGTGTTAACAGACCCTATAAAAAAGGAATGGAAGGATCCAGAGAAAGGACAGTTCTTTTCTAAAGCCCTCAAAAGGAAAGGAATTGGTGTGGAATCAAACCCAAAGATAGATGCTGCCTTTTCTCAAGTATCTAGGAAAACAGATTTAGCCTTTGAGGACATGGGCATTCTCAAAGATGCTATGGATAACAGGGCAGATGGGCTACTGAAGAAAGCCTGGGACTCATCTCTAACTAATCTTAAGCCCGCAATGGCAGCTACAGTTGTGGCTATGAACTTTGAGTGTTGGTTAGATCAACTTAAGAATCATGTGGTAGCAGGTACCTCCACAAAAGACCTATTGGAGTCCTTTCCTACCCTGCTTAAGGCAGTCAATTATATGGCAGATGCCTCTGCAGAATCTATCAGGATTAGGGATGAGCTTCATGTTCGAGTCGAACACGTGTTCGAATCGAACATCGTATGTTCGGCCGTTCGCCGAATTACGAATGTTTTGGGCCGTTCGCGCCAAATTCGAGTGGCGCGTCATGGCCCATAATTCACTGCGGCATCGCAGTGCATTGCTGGCTGATTAGCCAAGCATGCACTATGACCCGCATGCTTGGCCAATCACAGTGCCGTGTGTACAGAGAGCCATAATTGACCAAAGCCAGGGAGGCTTTGGCCAATTATGGCTCAGGGAGTTTAGCACACGCCCCACACTACAAGGCCGCCTGCGCATCGCCCCTGTGTAGTGTGTTGCGGTGGAGAGAGATAGAGAGACAGTGTCATTTGATTTAAGTTAGATAGAGTAGGCAGGTCAAGTCAGTTAGCTGCACTTGCAGTGTAGTGTGTGTGTGTGTGTGTGTGTGTGTGTATGTATGTGTATATATATATATATATATATATATATATATATATATATATATATATATATATATATATATACATACATAATCACACACACACACACACTGTATTCAGTTTAGCTAGATCCGTTCCTGTTATTCTTATCCTAATATACTGACAGGCAAGCAGGTGTATTTACAGTTAGTGTACTGTGTATCCTGCACAGTTGCACCTACAGTATAGCTACCTGAAGCCAGGTGCTTGTGTGCTTCTTCTGCTACTATTAATAGCACAGGCAAGCTCTTGAAGTATTTCCAGTTAGTGTATTGTGTACCCTGCACAGTTGCACCCACAGTATAGCTACCTGAAGATAAGTGCAGGTGTTCTCATATTAATAATACTACAGGCAGGCAGTTGATTCTGCTAGCTGCAGTATAATCAGTGTGTGTGTGTATATATATATATATATATATATATACACACACACACACACACATCCCAGTTTTGTGCAGCTACATCTCACTGCAGGCCAAGAGTATGTCTGGAAGGCCAACAAGGAGAGGCAGACAGTCACAAGCCAATAAAAGAGGGCAAGAAGGCTCTGTGTCTAGAGGCAACAGTGCTGGTCGTGGACACGGTGCATCCTCATCAGCACATGGCCGTGGGACACGGCCTTTTTTTCGGCAGGTGGCCGTGTTGAGCCGCAACATGCCGAAGACTTGGTCGAGTGGATGACCAAGCCGTCCTCATCCTCTCTCACCCAGGCTCAGGGTACTTTGTCTGGCAAAGCAGCTGCCAACACAGCCTCTTCCCTCGGCTCGATGGCATCAGTCACTCCTTCCCTAGCCCCACTATGTCCTCCTGAGGAGTCCCTCAGGACTATTTGACTGTTGGACCACAGTGTTGGGTACCTGCTCCAGGAGGATGCCCAGCGTTTTGAAGGCTCCGATGATGGTACTCAGCTAGAGGAAGGCAGTAACGTGAGCCCAGACAGAGGGGGTGCCCAAGGAGGACAGCAATCTGGCAGTCATGTTCCCCCTGCTGCAGCATACTGCCAGGTTTGCTCCAGTGATGAGGGAGGGGATGATGAGGTCACTGACTCCACGTGGGTGCCTGATAGGAGGAGGAAGAGGCAGCATTCCCTCAGGGGCCAGCTTAAGGGCAGCATACTGACTGCATCACACCGCAGAGCTCCGCATGTGCAGGGCGCTGCTGTCTCTGCGCGTTATTCCAAAAGTTCTTTGGTGTGGGCCTTTTTTGAGATGATTGAAGAATGGTTTAGAATGATGGACTTTATAGGCATAATACGAAAGGTTAAAAAGAATTAAAAATATTTATTACAATTATTGTTAAAAAATGTACATTGACTTACATAAATTCATAAAGTTTGTATACCTGAGAGCAATTTACATACACTATTCTACATAGTAAATAATCTTTGAACAGAGTATGAAATAATTTTACTTAGTCCAGTCATAACAAATTTCAAAGAGGACAGTGTAGAAAATCGCTAAAGTTGCTCTACATGTTACGCGTTCAGTAACGCTTCCTCAGGAGCTTTGGCATACTATTTCCTAACAGACAAGGACGAAGGAAAAATAATAAAGTAGATTGATTGAGTTGTACTGTCCTCAACTTCAATGGATGTCCAGAAGGAGGGAAGGAGGGTCCCCAGATTTGGATGGTACAGTCCAACAAGTCCAAAAACAGCTAGTTGCGGCAGAGAGTTGGCAGTAGATAAGTAAAGGTGTCATCAATTATGTCCAGATGTAAGCTGAATCAATCTGGGAAATCCCAATTGTAGTAAGATAACTGCTGGTATATTCCCTAATAGTTACCTTTTATATATATATATATATATATATATATATATATATATATATATATATATAAATAAAAGACTGAGGCACCTCCACCTCGTGTCGGCATGGACGCCAAGTATAATCAATTTTTTGAGATGAGTGCATCAGATCGCACAGCTGCTATTTGCAACATATGTCTCAAGCGTATCTCGCGTGGCCAAAACATCTCCCGCTTGGGCACAACATGCTTGACCAGACATATGTTGACCTGCCATGCAGTTCTGTTGGCAAGCATACCTTAAAGACCCACACCAAAGAACAAAGAGAACCTCTCCTTGCTCCTCATCAGCTGGGATCTCCAACCCCACTATACCTTCAGTCCTCTCTGAGTCCTGCACTGAGAGGAATGAAGGTGTAGAATTAGGTTTGTCACAGCCAAGTACTTGCGGACAATCTGCTATCGGTACACCAACGTCAGATTGTACCAGGCAAATTTCCCTGCAGCAGCTGCTGCACCACAGAAAGAAGTTCGCTCCCAGCTATCCACATGCCCAGCGGTTGAATGCTAGCTTGGCAAAATTTCTAGCAGCTCAACTGCTACCTTTTCAGTTGGTAGACTCTGCCCCCTTCCACGAGTTTGTGGAATGTGCAGTTCCTCAGTGGCAGGTTCCCAAACGCCACTTTTTCTCACAGAAGGCAATTCCGGCTCTCTACCGGCATGTGGAAGGCAATGTCTTGGCCTCGCTGGACAGGGCAGTCAGCGGTAGGGTGCATATTACCGCTGACTCATGGTCCAGCAGGCATGGACAGGGACGTTACCTAAGTTTCACAGCGCATTGGGTGACTCTGCTGGCAGCTGGGAAGTATGCAGGACAAGGTGCAGTAGTGTTGGAGGTTTTTCCGCCACCATGCCTCCAAAATGCTACTACTGGTGATTCTGTCACACCTCTCTCCTCCACCCCCTCCTCTTCTTCTTCCTCCATGGCCTCTTGCTGTGCTTTGTCCTCGGAACCAGCGGTGCTCCGTAGGCGTGCAAGGGGCTACGCAAGTGCGCAGGCCAAAAGATGCCATGCGGTGCTTGAGCTGGTGTGCTTGGGGGACAGGAGCCACACTGGGGCAGAGATTCTGTCAGCTCTGCAGGGGCAGGTTCAGAGGTGGTTGACGCCACGCCAGCTTAAGCCAGGAATGGTGGTTTGCGACAATGGCACCAACCTCCTCTCCGCCCTCTGACAGGGACAACTGACCCATGTGCCCTGTTTGGTTCACGTCCTTAACTTGTTGGTGCAGCGGTTCTTGGGCAGGTACCCGGGCTTACAGGATGTCCTGAGGCAGGCCAGGAAAGTCTGTGTGCATTTCCGCCGGTCATATAATGCCAGTGCTCAGCTGGCTGACCTCCAAAAGGAATTTAACCTGCCCAAGAATGGCTTAATATGTGTTATACTCAACGTTGGCCATGCTGCAGCAGCTGCACACACAGCAGAGGGTCATCAATGAGTACCTGTGTGACTATGGAACCAGGACAGGGTCAGGGGAGCTTGTTTTTTTTTTCCCCACACCAGTGGGCCATAATCAGGGATGCATGCACTGTCCTGTCACCATTTGAGGAGGCCACGAGGATAGTGAGCAGTGACAGTGCATGCATCAGTGACATTGTCCACCTGTTGGAGCACACGCTGCGTGGAATAATGGACAGGGCACTTGAGGCAGAACAGAGGCAGGAAGAGGAGGACTTCCTTAGCTCTCAAGTCCCCCTTTATCCAGACAGTGTTCCTGCGTGCCCGCCGATCACACAGGAAGTGGAGGAGGATTGTGTCAGCCTGGCACTCAGCAGCAGCAGGGATCATTTACAGTCTCAAGAAACCCATGGACTTGTACGTGGCTGGGAGGAGGTGGCTGCGGATCATGTCGTCCTTAGTGACCCAGAGGACTCCGGACCGAATGCCTCAGCAAGCCTATGCTGCATGGCCTCCCTGATCCTGCAAAGCCTGCGGAAGGATCCTCGTATTCGTGGTATCAAGGAGAGGGATCGTTACTGGCTGGCAACCCTCCTTGATCCACGTTACAAGGGTAAGGTTACGGACCTTATCTTGCCATCACAGAGGGAGCAGAGGATGAAACATCTTCGGGAGGCCTTGCAGAAAGGTCTGTGCAACGCGTTCCCAGAGACTGGGAGGTTACAAACTCCTGTTCTTGGACAACGTGTTGCTGAGGCTTCAGTCAGTCAAAGAAGGAGCGGTGGAGAAGGTGGCCGTCTGACCGATTCGTTCAGACAATTTTTTAGTCTGCAGCCCCAAGGTATGATCGGTAACCATCAAGGCAACCATCGCCAGCATCTGTTTTACATGGTGCAGGAATACCTAGGGGCAAGTACTGACTTGGACACCTTTCCCACTGAAAATCCTCTGGGTTACTGGGTCTTCAGGATGGATCACTGGCCAGAGCTTGCACAGTATGCAATTGAGCTACTGGCCTGTCCTGCATCCAGCGTTCTTTCGGAACGCACATTCAGTGCTGCTGGAGGCTTTGTAAACGCTCACAGGGGTGCGCCTGTCCACGACTCGGTCGATCAGCTGACCTTCATAAAAATTAATCAGTCTTGGATCACCAAAATTTTTCAGCCCCTGTCTAACAGGGGCGTGTAATTACAATTTTTGATGCAATATTTTGCAAGGAGGGTTCGTTGCGCTCAACTAGAGTATCTGTGAGGGTGTGCAGTGTTGTGGCACCAGCACCAGTGCCTAAGGCCCAATTTTTCAGTCCCTGCGTGTAATTACAATTTTTGATGCAATACTTTGCAGCAGGGATCGTTCCTGCGCTCCAACTAGAGTATCTGTGAGGGGTTGCAGTGTTGTGGCACCAGCACCAGTGCCTAAGGCCCAATTTTTCAGCCCCTGTTTAACAGGGGCGTGTAATTACAATTTTTGATGCAATATTTTGCAGGAGGGCTCATTCCTGTGCTCCAACTAGAGCAGTGGTTCTCAACCTTTCTAGTGCCGTGACCCCTTGATAAAATTTCCCAAGTTGTGGGGACCCCTAACAGTAAAATTATTTTTGTTGGTCGCGTTTGCTGGCACAGTGGCGGCGTTTGCTGGCACAGTGCTGACAATTGATGGGCACAGTGGCTGCACAGTGGGACGTTTGCTGGCACAGTGGCGACAATTGATGGGCACAGTGGCTGCGTTTGGCACAGTGGCAACAATTAAAGGGCACAGTGGCTGCGTTTGCTGGCACAGGTGGCGACGTTTGCTGGCACAGTGGCGACAATTTATGGGCACAGTGGTTGCGTTTGGCACAGTGGCAACAATTAAAGGGCACAGTGGCTGCATTTGATGGCACAGTGGCTGCGTTTGATGGCACAGTGGCTGCGTTTGATGGCACAGTGGTGACAATTGACGAGCACAGTGGCTGCATTTGATGGCATAGTGGCGGCGTTTGCTGGCACAGTGGTGACAATTGATGGGCACAATGGCTGCATTTGATGGCACAGTGGCGGTGTTGCTGGCAGTGGTGACAATTGATGGGCACAATGGCTGCATTTGATGGCACAGTGGCGGTGTTGCTGGCAGTGGTGACAATTGATGGGCACAGTGGCTGTGTTTTATGGCACAGTGGCGACAATTGATGGGCACAGTGGCTGCACAGCGGCAACGTTTGCTGGCACAGTGGCGACAATTGATGGGCACAGTGGCTGCGTTTGGCACAGTGGCAACAATTAAAGGGCACAGTTCCTGCGTTTAATGGCACAGTGGCGACAATTGATGAGCACAGTGGCTGCATTTGATGGCACAGTGGCGGCGTTTGCTGGCAGAGTGGCGACAATTGATGGGCCCAGTGGCGACAATTGATGGGCACAGTGGCTGCACAGTGGCGACGTTTGCTGGCACAGTAGCGACAATTGATGGGCACAGTGGCTGCATTTGATGGCACAGTGGCGGCGTTTGCTGGCACAGTGGCGACAATTGATGGGCACAGTGGCGACAATTGATGGGCACAGTGGCTGCGTTTGCTGGCACAGTGGCGACAATTGATGAGTACAGTGGCTGCATTTGATGGCACAGTGGCGGCGTTTGCTGGCACAGTGGCGACAATTGATGGGCACAGTGGCGACAATTGATGGGCACAATGGCTGCACAGTGGCGATGTTTGCTGGCACAGTGGCGACAATTGATGGCACAGTGGCGACAATGGGCACAGTGGCTGCACAGTGGCGACGTTTGCTGGCACAGTGGCGACAATTGATGGGCACAGTGGCTGTGTTTGGCACAGTGGCAACAATTAAAGGGCACAGTGGCTGCGTTTGATGGCACAGTGGCGACAATTGATGGGCACAGTGGCTGCATTTAAAGGCACAGTTGCAGCGTTTTAATGGGGGTTTTTATTTTCAGATTTTTTCAGTTTGTTTGCGCCCCCACCACTTATTTATATATAAACGTCCCGGTTGGTTCCTCAAAAGTGGTTATTCCGTGCCAGTGCTAGATACACAAAGTGTATAGCACCCAAACATGTATCTAGCACTGGCACGGAATAAACACTTTTGAGGAACCAACTGGGACATTTATATATGTATATATATATATATATACGTTTATATATATATAAATGTTAAGTAACATAATGAAAAAAATGTTATCTTGTCAGCTTCTCCTGTGTGTCTGACTTACCAGATGTCACAGTGACACAGGTGTTCTTCTTCAGGTGTGTCGTTGCCTCCCTCTTGGTACACTCATCCACAGCAAGCGGACTTCGGTGGGTGTAACAAGATGTCCGCTTGCCGACTTCTAAGTCTAAGCATTACTGTGGACGAGAGTACCAAGATGGCGGCGACGGAACGTCACTTCCGTGCAGTCTCTCCTGTGCAGGAAGTGACATCTCGCTGGCCGAGACGGACGGACTCCGGCAGTAACTTCGGGTCCGCCAGCATCTCAGGCAGCATCTCGGCCAGCATCCGCGACCCCCTGGAGAATCGGCAATCGACCCCCCAGGGGGTCGCGACCCCCAGGTTGAGAACCGATGAACTAGAGTATCTGTGAGCGGTTGCAGTGTTGTGGCACCAGTGCCTAAGGCCCAATTTTTCTGCCCCTGTTCAGCAGGGACATGTAATTACAATTCTTGATCTAATATTTCACAGCAGGGCCCGTTTCTGCTCCCACCAAGAGTAACCGTGAGGACTTACAGTGTTGTGGCACCAACACCACCAACACCACCACCAAAGGCCCAATTTTTCTGCCCCTGTTCAACAGGTGCATGTGATTACAATTCTTAATCTAATATTTCACAGCAGGGCCCGTTCCAGCGCCCACCAAGAGTTATGCCCTGTACACACGGTCGGAAGTTGATCGGACATTCCGACAACAAAATCCATGGATTTTTTCCGACGGATGTTGGCTCAAACTTGTTTTGCATACACACGGTCGCACAAAGTTGTCGGAATTTCCAAGCGCGAAGAACGTGGTCACGTACACCACGTACGTCGAGACTATAAAAGGGCAGTTCAGTACCAAGCGTGGCACCCTTTGGGCTCCTTTTGCTAATCTCGTGTTAGTAAACGTTTGGTGAGAGACGATTTGCGCTTTTTCAGACTTGTGGTTTTAAGATCGTATTTCTGCTGTTCAGTTTGTGCTTGTGGGTTTGTACCTGGTCTTCAGTGCGTGCAGCGAGTTACCATTGATTTATCATTGTGTTCTTGCTCGTTCGTTACTGATTTTCAGGTCGCTCTTCACAGGCCTTGCTGTTCTTCAGTGCGTTCTGTTACTTCGTTCTGAACAAAAATAAAAAATAAAGTACAGCGCCTTGCGTTTAAACTAAAAAAGGGGGAAAACTAGCAGCCAACACACCTATAGACTAAAGGTAAGTAATACATAAAAATAATAATAAAAGTGTAGCGCTATATTTCACATCTACAAATGTGTGTATCGCAATACATATGTGCGTATAAAAATAGTGATTGCTACCAAAACATGTATGACCATGATATGGATAATAACAAATAATTAAACCGTGTTAATCACATAGAAAAAAAATTAAAATAAGCAATAATAAAGCTTGGTGATCAGATGTGCCAGTGATTAGAAACCAGTGCTGGTTCCATAAAACAAACATCAAACAAAGTAAAATCATAGAATATAACTGTTCATATTGTGTAGAAAAAATAGTGAAGAGAACATCAGCAGAGTTCTATGGGGGTAATGAGTGGCCAGATGGTGGAAAGAAACTCCCAAATTCACAGATGGATGATTGCACCAGATCTGAAGAGTAGGTGGAAAGAAGACCACAAGTGTGTATAGATTGTACTTCAGTGCCGGGGCCAACACCAGAAATAGAGGAGGCTTACTGGAACTAGTTGACCTGTAATGGCGTATGCCAGACAAGTCAAACAGGCTTAGTAACCACTGGTTCTGAAAGATGTGTCTTGTCAGATGTCAACACATGGTGGGGGAAGGGGGTAACAGCACGGCTTCCTCGCCCATGGATAATCCAGCTTAAGCCAATCGTGTAATACATATGCCATGCAAGGAGCAAAGAAAACTCACATAGCGTAATAACATTTTTAAAACCACTAATTTATTAAAATAATAAAAAACAGACTCACATTTTGGAATAACGAAAAAAGCTCAATTATTATATAGCGGCGATCGTGAGGGGTCCACCCGACATGTTTCAGCTAAAGAGCCGTCACTTCGTTCTGACCAGCCGACCGTTTTCTAGCCATGTTGCGTATACGTACTCATCGTAGAGTTCGTGCTGTGCGGGGGCTTGGTGTTGGGGTCCTTACTTTGACACAAGCCCAGTCCATGAACAGGGTGGGGAGGAGTTCATGGACCAAGAATTGGTTGCTTCAGCGTGACCAGTTCTGTCACATATCTTTGCTCCGTGATATCCGTGAGAATAATCCTGATGATTTCAGGAACTTTCTCCGGATGACGGACCCCGTATTTCACCGTTTTTTGGCTTTGCTGACCCCCTATATCAGCAGGCAGGATACCTGCATGAGGCAAGCCATCACTCCGGAGCAGAGGCTAGTCGCCACCCTGCGGTACTTGGCGACGGGGAGAAGCCTGCGGGACCTCAAGTTCTCGACAGGCATCTCCCCCCAGGCTCTGGGGATCATTATCCCGGAGACCTGTTCTGCCATCATCCAGGTCCTGCAGAAGGAGTATATGAAGGTAAGATTTTTATCCTTTAATATCACGTTTTATTGTATATAATGTTTGTTAATATAGTGTATTTCTTTCCTCATTCCCTAATTACCATGATTGTAATATGCTGTGAATGCCCCCTTTGTCCTCATGCATGCTGGGTTTTTATGTAATTTTTTTTTGTCCTTCATACATATTTGCCTTCACTAACCTCCCCATCATGCTCTCCTGGCCCTATATTCACCTTGTGTAGTCACTTAACAATGTATTTTGTCAGCTCCATAGTAGTGCTTCACCCTAAATACCCCCTAAAATGTAGAAAATTGTGATGTGTGCATGAAATTCAGGCAGAGTGCCAGAGGCTTTTTTTTTTCGGTCCCAAAATAATTTGGAACCCTCCCTCCCCCCAACTGCTAACTCAGCTGATACCAATCCTCTATCTATCCTCAATCCTCTATCTGCTGACTTTGCCAAACCCATACACACTATATACCCACCTCTTTTGTGGTCAGATTTATGGATGAATTCACCAAAGCATGTAGTGCAAGGGCCTGCCTGAATACTTTCAAATGGTAATGTTCAAAGTTTTTGTATCCTATTATTACCTTGATAGATAATAGCAGAATGTAAAAATGTGCTAAAATGTGTGTATTTATTTATTTGTATTGTGACACTTCTTACCTGTCCAGTGGGCTGCCAATAGTGTAAGTAAGGAGGGGCTGGCCAAAGTAACACACATTATTTATGCATTCATCTCTCAATGAAGCGGAGAGGGTTACCTGTCCAAAACATCTCCCCCTCCCCATAAATTTATTTTAATGGCCCATGAGAGGGGGGGGGGGGGAGGAATCTGATAGGTGGGCCTTATACCTTTGTCTTTAAATACTCGCCAAAAAAAATGTAATACTGATGTTGGCCAAGAATGTTTGTGTCTAATCTGCTTTCCATGTTTATGTGCAAAATGATTGACTTTTTGTTCTTGTTTGACTCCACAGTTTTCTTCCAACCCACAGGAATGGCAGACTGTGGCTTCCCACTTTGCCCAGCGGTGGGACTTTCCTAACTGCGGAGGGGCAATTGATGGGAAACACGTCCACATCGTCCCACCACCCAACTCGGGGTCATACTATTACAATTACAAGGGGTTCAATAGTATTGTGATGTTGGCAGTGGTGTCGGCTACTTACGAGTTCCTATATGTGAACGTGGGGAAGAATGGCCGGATGTCAGATGGTGGGGTCATTGCCCACACGGAGTTCTACAGGCGTCTGCAGAATGGCAGCTTGGACTTGCCACCTCCAGAAGACAATGCGGAAGGACTCCCATTCGTCTTCGTTGCGGATGAAGCGTTTGCACTGGGGGACCATCTTATGCGGCCATTCCCTATGAGGACCCTCGACCCGGACCAGAGGGTTTTTAATTACCGGCTGGCCAGAGCCAGAAGAGTGGTGGAGAACACGTTTGGAATAATGGCCAGCCGGTTCTGCCTATTTCTTACATGGATGCACATGGCGGAGTATAAACTCAATCACATCATCCTGGCTTGCTGTGTTCTCCACAACTTTTTAAGGAGAAATTCTGTGAACTATGCTGGCTCAGTTGGGCCTGGAGCCGGAGTTATTAATCTCAATGAACCAACCCTGACGGCGCTTGAAGCTGGCCGTCCTGGCTTGCCCCCCCCTGAGTGCCCGCAAGGTCTAAGATACATGGAATACTTTGCGGGTAGGGGGGCCATCAATATGCCAGACAATGCCTGAGACATTTTTTAAATTAAAAAAAAATTTTAAACTAAACAAATATTTGCTTACATTTACTCCTTGTGTTTCTTTTAGCTGACCATGACTGAAATTTGGGGAGTCATGAAAATGGCGTGATTGTGTAAAATTATAAAGCACTGTTGGGTGTTATTTACTAAAGGCAAAGACACTTTGCACTACAAGTGCACTTGAGACTGCACTGAAACTGCACTTGTAGTGTAAAGTGGATTTCCCCTCGGAACTAACCCCCATTGTCACAGAAAACACCAATTTTACCACAAAAAATGTTTTTGAGCATTGAAAGAAGAAGCCACACATTGTTGATTATCAATCTTTTTAATACAAGCACAATCACATGTGCATTTAGAAAAGGTTTTTTTAAAACAAACCAACATGTTTGTTGTATAACAAATTTTTAGGTCACGTTAATAAAAGTAGAAATGTCCTTTTAAGGTAAAACAGGCATGTTTAAAACCAACAAGAAATACACAAATCTGGAACTTGCAAAGTTCATATTTTATAGAAATTGAAGGCAATATCAGACATGAGTATTTATAAACTGTGTTTGATATTGCGTTCAGATGGGGTGAAGTCACCCCTGGAAAAGCCAAATTTTGAAGATGCACACAAATTGTCGAATGTCAACATGTGCTAGCTGCCATCATGGGGGATCAATGGGCATGTTTTGTGGGTGCAACCCCTTCCTCTCAGCTACTTTATTATTGAGGAAGGGGTTGCACCCCCAAAACGCGTACATTGATCTCCCGTGATGGCAGATAGCACATGTTGACAAAGTGTGTGCATCTTCAAAATTTGGCTTTTCGAGTATGTCAAAAAAAGTTCAAAAAATTCTTGGGACCAAAACACTGAAATAATTTGGGATTTCGAGGGGTTTTAAACTCTCCCTAAAACATCAATGATGTTCTTCATTTTATTTTGAACATCATTGATGTTTTGCTTGATGTTTTCCAAGTCCCTATTACACCCCATGATCTCCCCAATCAGGATCTGGGCAGTTTCACTGTTGAAATGACCTTCATCCACAACATAACAATCACCTGAAGTATAAAAAAAAACACACCATTATAAATATGCCGGCATCCATCTCTTACCTGAGCCTGTGGTCGCAGACACTCACCTGTTGTGGTGACAATTTCCACCACGTCTCCCTCCTCCTCCTGTTGGCTTTGTGGCATTTCCACTTCTTCCTGAGGTGGGGGGTCTGTTGTCTCCTCTAAGTGGTGTCCTCCGAGTCTTTTCTTCCCTGTGTAAAAAAAAATAAGTATACTTAGCACACAGATATTTGATGGCAGAAATAGGAATATGAAACATTGCTTGGAAGTGGGGTACAATTGTCTCTTTTGGCAGAGTTCCATGATGAAGAAATATTGTTTTCCTTTGTCAAGCTTAAATACTGACCTGTTTTGTACAAGCTTCACAGATGGAGTCACCCCTATAATATACACTGGAGCACCTGTGTGGGCCCCCTAATAAAAAGGGTGTTCTTGTGTCCCACACTAGTGCTCCAGCGTCCAGATGTGTAAACAGCTGCTGAGTGTCATCTCCTTACACAGAATCTAGTTTGCATTTCATTCTAGTTACAAACCCATCTAGACACCAAAATTATTTTAAGAGAAGTAGGCCAGAAAAAATGTATTAAACTGCATCTGGACAAAACATGGTGTTTTATAGGCCGAGCGAACAATGTTTCCTACAAACGAATAATGTGTCCATGAACATGAAAGTTGCCATTTTAAACTGTTCAACAGTATAAAGAAAAGCACATGGAGCAGCACGAACGTAATAAAAATAAAGAATAGGAACACAGGACAACTACTTACTTTTTTTGCAGCACTCTCTTGATCCTTCTATACTGATCGTGCTCCCTTAATTTGAGGTCCGACCACCGCTTCCTCAGTTGATCCTTGGATCGCCGTACCACAAAATTCCTGTGCAGACTCTTCACAACTTTAGTCATGATCTTGGCCTTTCTGACATTGGGGTTGGGGTAAAGTCTATACTTCCCATCAAGGTGTCCACCATCTCCACCATCTCAACAAAGGCCATATTTGAGGCCTTAAATCATCTCCTCCGGGATCGGGACATTTCTGGCTCCGGGCTTTCCTCCTCCTCGTTGCTGTAATTAGCACGCACCTGTTGTGTCTCCGCCATGTGCTCTTCCCCACTGCACCAAACGAGAAGGGGTGGGGAATAGACTAGAAAGAATGTCAGGGGCGGGTGCAGTGTATATAAAGCATAACACGCGTGCGTAGTACGTACGATCTGTGAGCGGAGGAAGGAGTATCGGAAGCGTTGAGCGTGATAACGAAGGTAACATTTAAACTTGGACCTATACTGCTTATAGATTGAGGCCTATATTGGGACAAGATTAGGAGACTTTAGCCTGACATTAGGGTTTGTCTTGTGTATTGCAGGTAAAATGGATGGCTTCAATGACCACAACTTCCTCCCCCTGTTCATAGACAAGTACAGGGAGCAGCCCTGTCTGTGGCAGGTGAAATATCCTCATTATAATCATAAACAAAAGAGGCAGGCAGCGCTGGAGAAACTGCTGGAGTTGGTGAAGCCGGTGGTCCCCACGGCAACCATCCCCTATTTAAAAGCCAAAATTGGTGGCCTGAGGAGCACTTATCTTAGGGAGCGCAAGAAGTCCAGGATTCCCAGAGATCCGGAGCTGCAGCAGATGACGTTTATGTCCCCAGGCTCTGGTACTATGAGAGATTGTGATTTCTGTCAGACCAGACTGAAGTCAGGGAATCCCTCTCCACTCTTCCTTTCATTCTTTCTTCCACCCTATCTTCCACCCCAGCTGAGGCTTCCGATGTCCAACCTGGGACTTCCAGCCAGGAAGAAGTGGAGGAGCCCAGCTGGAGTCAGGTATAGCATTGTTCTACAGATTTCTGGTCAATAAATAAATTATGTTTACTAGATGTTATTATTGATCACTAATTGCTGATTTAATAAAGTGTTTTACATATCAATAGACAGTAGTGGGCAAAAATAATTGGGACAAGAATGAAAAAATGCTGGGCTCAGAGTGATAGTTGTTATATTTGTTAACATTCAATTTGCAACAGTCATGAGATGAAAATTGTGTGTGATTGATGAAGAAAAAACTAAAACTATGTCCCTTTTTCATACACAGAAGGACCTCAGCCAGGAGGAAGCTGTGGAATGTGGCTCACAGGAGGAGGCGGGGGTTAGTGGCAGCCAGGAGGAGGTGGGGCTAAGTGGCAGCCAGGAGAAGGCCGGGCCCAGTAGGAGCCTGACAGAATCGCAGGTCCCTCCCCTCCGCCTTCCAAACAAAAGACCCAGGAAGGGGAGTAACGTGCAGGATTCAGCGCTCAAGCTGATTCAGGAGGCTTCTGCGTCCCTGAGAGCCACCCCCACTCGTGAAGAGGCCTTTGCCTGCATGGCTGCCACCAAACTGCAGGACATGCAGGAGGGCCAACGCCTCATGTGTGAGGAACTCATTTATCAAACCTTAAAAAAGGGGTTGAGGGGCGAAATCGCACCCAATATCCACCTGAGTTAGTTGCATCATCCTCCTCCTCCTGCAACAACTCCACCACCACAGACACAGCGTGGAAGGAAGCGTGGAAGGAAGACCAGAGAGTGATGACCTGGGTTCAGTCTGGTCTGACAAAAGATGCAGGCTCTTGTATGACCACAGCCTGGGGACAGATATGTCATCTGCTGCTGTTCATGATTCTGTTGGACTTCTGTACCAGATTGAACTCCCTTAGATAAGGACTCCTCAGGCCACCAATTTTGCAGTAAAATAATTGATGTGTGCCCTGGGGACCAAAGGCTTCGCCAATTTCTGCTGTTTCTCCAGCGTTGCCTCCCTCTTTCTTTGGTTAGGACCCCTTAATACATTTTTGGTTTGATTTATTATACTTGCCTATGTGTGTTTTCCTTCAAAAAGGACAGTTTGTTTGTAAGGAGCCAGGTACATTTCAAAAATACAATGTGAAATTAACAAGAGACACCAACACCAAGCAATCTACTTGAGATTAATAAATAATACAAGATAATAATGATGTTGTGGTAACTTGACACACAAAACACCCCCCAAAAATATGCTGGAGTAAAAAAAAATATATATCAATAAAACACAAGATCATGCTTTAAAAAAATCCACAAAAAAAATTTTTAATCTAAAAAAATCCAACAAAATATTATTTGTTCGGGAGATGTGACAAATAAAAATATTATATTGATGAAATCACGAGAAATAATAAAAAAAGAAGTTTGTGAGAAGTCTGTGTGAATATGAGCAGCAAAACTACTTCATTCTTTGAGCATTATAAAGAAGAAGAGAGTGCGCTGCATTAAACAATTTAAAACATTGCAGCCTGACGAAAGTGCTATATCCATTCCGAACGCTAATTTTACCAGACCGAGCAGTTCCGTCTCAGAATTTATTCTGAGCATGCGTGGCACTTTGTGCAACGGAATTGTCCACACACGGTCTGAATTGACGTGATTGGATTTTGTTGTAGGAAAATTTTATAGCCTGCTCTCAAACTTTGTGTGTTGGAAAATCCGATGGAAAAAGTCAGATGGAGCCCACACACGGTCGGATTTTCCGACAACAAGCTCTGGTCGCACATTGTCCGTCGGAAAATCCGGCCGTGTGTACAGGGCATAACTGTGAGGACTTACAGTGTTGTGGCACCAGCACCCCCACCACCATCACCAAAGGCCCAATTTTTCTGACCCTGTTCAACAGGGGCATGTAATTACAATTCTTTATTTAATATTTCACAGCAGGGCCCTGTGAGGGCTTACAGTGTTGTGGCAACACCAACATCTAAGGCCCCAATTTCTGCATATAGAGTATATAGAGCAGGACCCTACTTTCAAACATCCAACTTACAAACGACTCCTACTTGCAAATGGAAGGAGACAACAGGAAGTGAGATGAAATCTACCCCTAGGAAGGGAAATTCTCTCCTGTAAGAGTTAATATGGGAAAAGCGTTTCTCCTCTCCACTGATGCTTTATCACCAATCCTTGTTTCATTAAAAACCCCAAATTGTCAAAAAACATTTGTCATTGGGACAGAAACTGAGGTGAAATCTTCTGAAGGGGAGCACAGACAGCAAAAGAAATGTCACAGGGGTGATAACCCTTCCCTATGTTTTCCAAAAAGCTTAAAATAGATTTTTTGGCTGGAGCTACACTTTAAAAATGTACCAGTTCAAAATTACAAACAGATTCTACTTAACAAACCTGCAGTCCCTGTCTTGTTTGCACCGCCTGTATACTGCTGTTCAGAGTATATAGGGCCTGGGGGCCCCACGCCTTTCCTTTTTTAAATTTGGGTGCGGTGTTCCCCTTAACATCCATACAAGACCCAAAGTGCCTGGTAATGGACTGGGGGGTGGGGGGTACCCATGCCGTTTGTCTCACTGATTTTCATCCATATTGCCGGAACCCGACATTACATTAAAGCCGCAAGCAGTTTTAAATGACTTTTATTCCTTTAAAAATGTCATTTTGTGCAGGGACTGTTCTAAGGACGGGAAACACGCGCCACTTTACAGGCATACTATAGACACCCCCCAGGTACGATATTTAACCACTTCAGCCCCGGAAGGATTTACCCCCTTTCTGACCAGAGCACTTTTTACAATTTGGCACTGCGTCGCTTTAACTGCTAATTGCGCGGTCATGAAATGCTGTACTCACGAAATTTTCGTCCTTTTGTTCCCACAAATAGAGCTTTCTTTTGATGGTATTTGATCACCTCTGCGGTTTTTATTTTTTGTGCTATAAACGGAAAAAAACGAAAATTTTGAAAAAAAACGATATTTTCTACTTTTTGTTATAAAAAAATCCAATAAACTCAATTTTAGTCATACATTTAGTCCAAAATGTATTCAGCCACATGTCTTTGGTAAAAAAAAATGTCAATAAGTGTATATTTATTGGTTTGCGCAAAAGTTATAGCGTCTACAAACTAGGGTACATTTTCTGGAATTTACACAGCTTTTAGTTTATGACTGCCTATCTCATTTCTTGAGGTGCTAAAATGGCAGGGCAGTACAACCCCCCCCCCCCCCCCAAATGACCCCATTTTGGAAAGTAGACACCCCAAGGAAATTGCTGAGAGGCATGTTGAGCCCATTGAATATTAATTTTTTGTCCCAAGTGATTGAATAATGACAAAAAAAAAATTACAAAAAGTTGTCACTAAATTATATATTTCTCACACAGGCCATGGGCATATGTGGAATTGCACCCCAAATACATTTAGCTGCTTCTCCTGAGTATGGGGATACCACATGTGTGGGACTTTTTGGGAGCCTAGCCGCGTACGGGGCCCCGAAAACCAAGCACCACCTTCAGGATTTCTAAGGGCGTAAATTTTTGATTTCACTCCTCACTACCTATCACAGTTTTGAAGGCCATAAAATGCCAGGACAGTTCAAACCCCCCCCCCCCAAATGACCCCATTTTGGAAAGTAGACACCCCAAGCTATTTGCTGACAGGCATGTTGAGTCCACGGAATATTTTATATTTTGCCACAAGTTGCGGAAAATGACAAACTTTTTTTTTTTTTTTCACAAAGTTGTCACTAAATGATATATTGCTCAAACATGCCATGGGCATATGTGGAATTACACCCTAAAATACATTCTGCTGCGTCTCCTGAGTATGGGGATACCACATGTGTGGGACTTTTTGGGAGCCTAGCTGCGTATGGGGCCCCGAAAACCAATCACTGCCTTCAGGATTTCTAAGGGCGTAAATTTTCCTCACTGCCTATCACAGTTTTGAAGGCCATAAAATGCCAAGATGGCACAAACCCCCCCCAAATGACCCCATGGTGAGTATTTTGCAGCTCTCATTTGTTTTTGAAAATGAAGAAAGAAAAGAAAAATGTATTTTTTTTTCTTTTTTCAATTTTCAAAAGTTTGTGACAAAAAGTGAGGTCTGCAAAATACTCAAAATACCTCTCAGCTTGGGGTGTCTACTTTCCAAAATGGGGTCATTTGGGGGGGGGGGGGGTTGTGCCATCTGGGCATTCCACGGCCTCCGAAACTGTGATAGGCGGTGAGGAGTGAAATCAAAAATTTACACCCTTAGAAACCCTGAAGGCGGTGCTTAGTTTTTGGGGTCCCGTATCCGGCTAGGCTCCCAAAAAGTCTCACACATGTGGTATCCCTGTACTTAGGAGAAGCAACAGAATGTATTTTGGGGTGTAATTTCACATATTCCCATTGCATGTTTGAGCAATATATCATTTAGTGACAACTTTGTGCACAAAAAAAAAAATTGTCTTTTTCCCGCAACTTGTCACAATATAAAATATTCCATGGACTCGAAATGCCTCTCAGCAAATAGCTTGGGGTGTCTACTTTCCAAAATGGGGTCATTTGGGGGGGGTTTGAACTGTCCTGGCATTTTATGCACAACATTTAGAAGCTTATGTCACACATCACCCACTCTTCTAACCACTTGAAGACAAAGCCCTTTCTGACACTTTTTGTTTACATGAAAAAATAATTTTTTTTTCAAGAACCCCCAAACATTATATATTTTTTTAAAGCAAAGGCCCTACAGATTAAAATGGTGGGTGTTTAATTTTTTTTTACACAGTATTTGTGCAGCGATTTTTCAAACGCATTTTTTGGGGAAAAAACACACTTTTTTTCATTTTAATGCACTAAAACACACTATATTGCCCAAATGTTTGATGAAATAAAAAAAGATGATCTTAGGCCGAGTACATGGATACCAAACATGACATGCTTTAAAATTGCACACAAACGTGCAGTGGCGACAAACTACATACATTTTTAAAAGCCTTTAAAAGCCTTTACAGGTTACCACTTTAGATTTACAGAGGAGGTCTCTTTTTTTTTTTTTTTTTGCTTTTTTATCTTATTTGTAAACTTTTCCTTTCATTTTTTTTAATCATTTTTATTGTTATGTCAGGGAATGTAAATATCCCCTATGATAGCAATAGGTAGTGACAGGTACTCTTTTTTGAAAAAAATGGGGTCTATTAGACCCTAGATCTCTCCTCTGCTCTCAAAGCATCTGACCACACCAAGATCAGTGTGATAAAATGCTTTCCCAATTTCCCAATGGAGCTGTTTACATCTGGCGAAATCGAAGTCATAAAATGCTCGTAGCTTTCGGTTTCTTAGGCCATAGAGATGATTGGAGCCATTCTGATCTCTGATCAGCTCTATGGTCAGCTGGCCGAATCACCGGCTGCATTCTCAGGTTCCCTGTTGGTATAGGAGAGCCAGAGAAAAACATGGAATTCTCTCCCACTGCTTGTAAAAGCAGTCTAGAGGCTAATTAGCCACTAGGATTGCTTTTACATGAAAGCCGACCGCTGGCTGAAAAGAATGATACCAAGATGATACCTAAACCTGCAGGCATCATTCTGGTATCACCACTGAAAGTCCAGCAACATACCAGTACGTTGCTGGTCCTTGTTGGGCATATATTGTAATTTTTTTTCATGCAGCCTGTGGGCTGAACGAAAAAAAGAGATTGATTGGTGGGTATGCCCACCATTAGAATACCTCCCTTCATCCACCCACTTCTAATGATGGGCATACATGCACCATTTATATATGACGAAGCATGGGGGCATCCGCCCCAAAAGTTAGGAGCACATCGCTCCTCCGCCCCTGCTGCCCCCATGCTTCGGCATATATCACCTCCGACAGCGCTGGAGTCACGGCTTTATGTATCGTGGGAGCAAACGCTGTTGCTGCCAAGATAAATAAATCCGCGCTGTAGCTGAATGGTGTACCTGAAAACAAAAAAATGGTTAACAATAAAACACAGTAAACAGTAAAGTATAAAAAATTGCATACCTGAAAAGCAAACATGATAAAACATAATAACAATAAAACATTGCAGAATAGAATACAGTAAAAAAGAGCAGAACAATAGAGAGAAATTAGAGAGAGAGAGAGAACAATAAAACGACAACTATTTTTGTTTTTTTTTATTTCATATATTTTTTTGTGTTTTTCTTTTTTACACTTTTTTTTGTAACTGTAACTTTTATAACTGTAACCAGTTCCTGGTTCGGGTCTCTCAAAATGCGATGGCTTCTTGGGAGACCCTGTTAAAGTGTGCCTAGTCTGTGCAATGCTATACCCTACGCTAATACTCAACTAGTGTATGGTAGCGTTCAAAACATTCACCAATGCAAAGACCAGGGCAGGAGGGACAATAATAGGGGGTATCACGCCTATATCCGCGCTTGCTGCAGACATGACATCTTTTTTGGGGGGGTTCGTTGGGTAGGGGTGCTCGGGAGGACATAAAGAAAATGCCTCTCATGATGCAGCCGACTGCATTTGGTTGGGGATGTGAATGGGGGAAGTACGGGTGCTGCAGAAGTGGTGGGTTCCCAATTAGGATTGGCGAATGCAGTAGGAAGGGCATTATGGGCACGACGGGCCTGTGTTTGTCTTCTTCTTGGTGGCAACGGGACACTACTTGTGCTTGCCACCTCACCAGCTTGAACTGCACTTATGGGACTCGCCACGTCACCAAGTGTTACTGCAGTGCTGGTTTGACTACGACCGGGGTGTACTAGGCCGCTGGTGCTTGCCAGTTCACCAAAACGCTACCAAAAAAATTGTTAGCGATCGCAGGGATCAGGCCTGACTCTGCGAACGCTGCAGTTATGAGTTTAGTGTTTTGTAAGTGATCGATCGATACTGCACATGGGTGGGGTGGGCTGGGCCGGGCAGAGGGGCAAAACGCAGGTGCTAGCAGGTATCTGGGCTGATCCCGCTAAAACTGCGTTTTTGGGAACCCTAAACTGCTGGGGACGCTAGTATAGATCTGATCGGATCAGATATTGATCCGTTCAGATACTATACCACTAAGGGAGGTGTATGGTGCGTGCGTGGGTGTTAGCACTACTGGCACTAACCTGACACTGCCTGGGGTGACGCAGACCCTATCTGACCCTAAAACCTAAGTTATATCACCGCCGGGCGATCAGGGGGTTAAACCTTTATTAGGTAATAAACGGCGGGTGCCCTGACACTATAAAAAATAAACTAACTAACCAGCGTCACCCGTAACAGTTATATGGTGATCACTGGTGAAAGGGTTAACTAGGGGGCAATCAAGGGGTTAAAACCTTTACTAGGTAGTATATGGGGGTCCCTGACGCTATAAAACGCTGATGGCGAACCTAAATACTTATCTCCCTAACTAGCGTCACCAGTGACACTAATACAGCGATCAGAAAAATGATTGCTTAGTGACACTGGCGACGGGGGGTGATCAAGGGGATAAACCTTTATTAGGGGGTATCCTAGACCTAAAGGGGGCTAACACTAACTGCCCTACCACTTATAACTGTCACAAACTGACACCAATGCAGTAATCAGAAAAAAAAAAACTGCTATTGGTGTCACTGTGACAGGGGGGCGATTGGGGGGGGGGGGGTGATCGGGGAGTGATGGGGGGTGAAATGTGTGCCTAGTGTGTTTTACTGTTAGTGTAGTGTTGTGCACTTACTCAGATGTCGTCTCTCCTAGGTGCCGGAACGGAAAATACCGACTCGAGGAGAGATGACATCACTTCCTCTGCCGCTGTTTACATTACAGCAGCATAGGAAGATTTTCATTCGTTGGGAGCGATCGCGAGGGGGCGGCCACGAATGAGTGATCTCCCCCTCAGCATGGATCGCTCCCCTAACGAAGGCGACCGCCTCGGGCACCGGGGTACGTGATTTTGCCTGCCTGTGCCATTCTGCCACAGTATATCTGCGTTAGGTGGTCGGCAAGTGGTTAAAGGAATATTTCACTTTTTTTTTTCACTTTAAGCATCATTAAAATCACTGCTCCCGAAAAAATGGCCGTTTTTAAAACTTTTTTTTTGCATTGATACATCTCCCCTGGGTTAGGACCCGGGTCCCCAAACCCTTTTTAGGACAATACCATGCAAATTAGCCTTTAAAATTAGCACGTTTTATTTCAAACGTTCGAGTCCCATAGACTTCAATGGGGTTCTAACGTTCGTGCAAAGTTTTGGTCCGTTCGCAAGTTCTGGTGCGAACCGAACTGGGGGGTGTTCGGCTCATCCCTAATCAGGATGTCAGCCAGGTCCTCTGCGCTTGTTAACTCAGCAAGAAGAGCACTCTGGCTAAAGATTTGGTCAGGGGATTCGGCTTCTAAAGTAAAACTGTGCGGGATTCCCTTTTCAGGAGACCTGATGTTTGGACCAGAACTAGAGACTGTCCTGGACAGGACGGCGGATAAAAAGAAAGCTTTCCCACAGAAGAAGAAAGTGGTACGGCAGAGGAAACATTTTCGTCCTTTTCGACAAGCCGATAAGGAAAAAGACCAGACACAGAAGAGACCCTGGACTTCTCAGAGAGGAAGAGGCAGAGGCGGGGTACTCTTTAGAACCCCCCAAGCAAACCCCTAAAAAACAATGACCATCTACCAGTAGGCGGGAGACTACAGGACTTCTTACCAGCTTGGGACAAAACAACAAGAAGTCCATTTGCTCTGGGGTTAGTCAAAAAGGATATCAATTAGAATTCTCACAAAGCCCCCCAAATTACATTACAAACCTGCCAAAGGATTGGGAAAAGGCTCTGGCCATGAAGTCTCTGTTACAGGAACTGATGCAACAGAAGGTCATTTCCCAGGTTCCGAAAGATCAAGAGGGGAAGGGGTTTTATGCCCATATTTTTCTGGTCAAAAAGCCATCGGGAAAGTTCCACCTGATTCCACCGATTCTACAGGAAGCGAGTTTTGGACCTTGGTGTAAGGAGGACCACAGACGACTTGCCCAAGTCCTGTGTTCAGACTCTTCGTTTATTCATCACATTCTCAAATATCCTTAGCCTCCAAAGCTCAAGAAAAAGGATTCAAGTTGTTGAACCGTTGGTACAGATGCCCCTCGACTTTGCACTGGATATACCCGGCGCTCCCAGGTACCTGCTGGCATTGTTTGTCATCCAAGGGAACCTTACTTCGCATTTGGTGGGATTGCCCCCCTCTGCGGAGGTTCTGGCAAAAGATCCTCGACGTGTACTGCAGACTCATGGCGACCTCAATCACACCCTCTCCTGAGGTAGTTCTGCTATCTTTGCTCCCTGTACCGCTTAAATCAGTCAAAAAAGACGTTTTGCGTCACTTTCTGGTGGCTGCTAGAACAGTTCTGCCCAGACATTGGAAGTCGACGAGCATGCCTTCCCTGGCGGATTGGGCAATTGTTGCAAGGATGTATATCTCTGTTTATGTGATATTGAAAGAAAAATTGTACAGTAGGCATATGTCAATCTCAATTTTTCTATCTCAATAAAATAAGATTGAATTAGAAAACGTGATGTATCCAAGATGCCCAAAAGGGGTTAGTGTGGGGGGGGGGAGTTGCTGCTATATTTGACTGAGTCCTAGTGGCGCAGGAAATACAACAGGGAGAGGTTCGAGAGTTTAGGCCTGTGGCAAGGGGGAGCCCATATTAGGTTGTGGATGGGTAAAGGAGGATTCGGTTATACCCAAGTAGGCATCTCAGTGATGGCATGAAAAGAGATGAGGGGTGATTTCCGTGGCCATATCATAACGATTGAAGTTGGGTGCTGCTAGACTGCCCGCCATCATGCTGGGGCGAAACAGAACTGGGTTGGGAAGTCTGGGTCTACAATGGTGTCAAAGCAGAGTAACTTGCGCTGCTAAGTCTGCAAAATATGATTAGGTCAAGGTATTGGGAGGACTCTAAAATAACACTGAAGTTTTGGCAAATATGTCATATGAGAAGGGTGAATTCTGCCAAACCTGGAGACCTGTAAAGACGTCCAGGAGGCCAGAAGGCCTACCAAATCCCTGAACAGAGTGGGTTAATTTGCCCTATACATGAAGTCAAAAGAATAGGCCAGCCGAACACCAAGGTGCGGTAGAGAGGTGGACCAAGAGAACTTGTAGTTTTCCTGGATCCTCCCAAGTTGTTCTCGGGACAGGGAAAGGTCAAGGGCTTTAGATTTGTTCACATGCAATTGTGGAAAGGACGGGTTGGGTAGGGTAACGTGAAGTGAGGAGACATACAACAAAATGTCATCAGCAAAAAAGCATTAACTTGGCAAGGTCAAGGCCTTAGATGTCCTGGTGCCCTTGAGAGCCACAGCCAGAGGCTCCAAAGCCAGGAAAAACAGGATAGGAGACGAGTGGCATCCCTGCCTTGTACCCTGTCAGACCAGGAAGGGGTCAGAGGTGAAACCTGCATATTTCAGGACAGCAGAGGGTTGAGTGTATAAGGCCGGGTTCACACTGGTACGACACGACAGTTATATGACTGTGTGGATTTGACTTTGCCCTGCGACTTGAAATCTGACTCCAATGAATTGGGATTCGACTTTGATCCTGGCAATACCAGGCACTTTGTGTCTGGTATAAATCTTTGGGAAAAATCCACGCCCCAAAAAAAGAAAAAAAACGGCATGGGGTTACGCTTCCTAGACCATACCAGGCCCTTCAGTCTGGTATGGATTTTAAGGGGAACCGCCACGCCAAAAAAGGCATGGGGTCTGTAACGAAACATCCCACACTCCGCTTGAGTACTTTCGTCATACCGCTTCCTCCCAGTCTGAATATAGATATCGGATATTCCAACCACTGACAACCAATAACAAGGCAGTACTCGTTTGGTTGCTTAACATGAACTGTTTATTGAAACACAGAATTCAGTCTTTTATACATTTGAAGAGGAGGTTCCCCCCTTTTGCTCATATTACTCTAACAATACACCTGTAACCAGAAACATAAATTGACATGAGCTAATTAAGTAATCATTTCCAGGCTAGATGACTAAATGATCTGACCTTTCAGGTCCTAGCATTGTTGTCTCCTAGCTCCCTAACTACAATACATATTATCATAAATATCAACACAGAACTCCTTCCTTCACACAAGTGTGCGCCCCCCCGAACCATACTAGGCCACATGCCCTCAACATGGGGGTGCCGGTGCTTTGGGGCGGGGGGGCCTTGCGCCTCCCCACCCCAAAGCACCTTGTCCCCATGTTGATGAGGACAAGGGCCTCTTCCGACAACCCTGGTCGGTGGTTGTCGGGGTCTGCGGGCGGCATATTGGAATCTGGAAGCCCCCTTTAACAAGGGGGGCCCCCACATCCCAGCCCCCCCACCCTATGTGAATGAGTATGGGGTACATTGTACCCCTACCCATTCACCAAAAAAAAAGTTTCATAAATAAAAACAGTACACAGGTTTTTGACAAAGTAATTTTATTAAATAGGCTCTGGCGTCTCTTCCGATTTCTTCTCTGGCGACGTCTTCTCCTCTTCTGCCAGGTCTCCTCTCTCCGCTGATGTCTTCTGCCTCTGCCGGGTCTCCTCTCTGTGCTGTCTTCTCCCTCTGTACTTCCTCCGATCTTCTCTCGACGCTCTCTCCTGCTCTAATGCTGGGTCCACTGTAAGCCATTATTTATATAAGCATAGGTAGGGGTACAATGTATCCCATACTAATTTACATAAAGTGGGGGGGCCGGAATCTGGGGGCCCCCTGGGGGTCCTTGTCCTCATCAACATCAACCCTCAACACGGAAGAGAGCCGAAAGGGGCCGAAGAGTTCCGAGTGCTCCAGATTCTCCCGAAGCTTCCTGAAGCCGTCGGCCACGCTGTCGAGCAAGGGCGCCAACCTTTTCCTCTACTTCGGGGACACGGAGACAGCCGAAGGTATCCGAGTGCCTGATCTGAGTGTACATGAGGCTCTGGCGGCAATCCGAACCTCAGATCCTCCCACTCTCACGCCGACAGCGTACAGGGCAGCATCCATGGTCCATCTCATACAGGAGAATGGTAGGTCCCGAGAGCTCCACATCAGTCAGCCGATTCCAGATCCAGGTATCGTCTGCTCCTTCATTCAAAAGTTTTCAGGGAATATTCATGTGATCTGCCATGACATTACTCAGTGGTCAGAGCTACAGAGCTGCATGCTTCTGGTTTCACCAGCTCATTGTGCGGCCATCTTGGCTAGCAGCTCCTCACCCCCATCCACAATCCACCTGGCTTCCTCCCCCCTGTTAGTTTGGAGCTGGCCCCTTGGTGCACTTTCTTAAGAGCACCAAAGCTCCTGAATGCAGCTAACCCAGGAAAGTTGAGGATGCACTGTGCTGCATCAGTGGTACAGGCAAACCGCAGCACATCAGTGTGAAAGCAGCTTTACAGGGGCTCAGAACATTTACAGGGTTCATTTACATTTGCAATCTGGGGGTAGCAAAACCCCATAGTTAAGATGTGCTTTTATCACCCCCGCCCCAACCACACCTCCTATACTGCAGTGGCCAGACACATGTTGCAGCCACAGCAAAAGTCATATGCCCTGTCATGGTTGGTGAGCACAGCACCTGCCAAGCATGACCCATAACCCAAGTGAATGAGCCCACTCTGCAGGTGCTCTAGAAACCCTGTGCAGTACAGCAAACAAGGGGTTAAAGCAGGCAGCGTTGTGTTGCTTTTTCACCACCTGCTTTAACACCTTGGACCCCGTAGAAACATGCAGCTGGGGGGCACTTGCAGAGTTGCCCCATTTACTTGAATGGGTCGCGATTGGCAGGCAGTAGCACCCACCAAAAGCAACAGGTGGTTTAATTCCTGCTGCTGCCTCAGCAGCTAAAGGGTGTAGGGATTGGGGGGTGGTAAAACTGTGACTCAACTGCAGGGTTTTACCCCCTACCAACTTTACCTGTGAACGAGCCCTAAGGGTACCCCTACCGAATGCAACTAAGGGCTCATTCACAAGTGCAGCTGGCACTGCTGCTCCTCTGAAAAGGGATCCGAGTATGTTTGACAGGTGGTGTGGAGGCGATATAAATTCCCCGCTGACAGCTGAATGTAAAAAAAATTTACCAGCAAAAAAAAAAAAAAAAAATTGTGGAAAAAAACAGGGTGGCCATTGGGGTATGGTATGGATTTGCAAGGGAACTAACCCCCGCCGAACACCCCCCCCCCCCCCCCCCCCACCACCACCACCACACTATTTTTTTTATTTTATTTTTTTTATGGTGTGGGCCCCCCCAAATCCATACCAGACCCTTATCCGAGCATGCAGCCCAGCAAGTTAGGAAAGGGTACAGAAAAAACAAAATAACCTTGCGCTAACTCAAAACGTGTTAACTCAAAACGTATAAGCCGCTGACACTGCAAATAGAATTTTTGCTGTAAACCATAAGATATATAAAATTAGTGCAGCGCTGTAAATTATTCAAAAATAAAGTGACCAAATGTGAGTGTCAACATAAGAATGGTAAATGTCCATTATTAGTAAATCAAACAGTCCATCTTGATTATGAAACAATTATGATCACCACGTGGATATATAGTGAAAACAATGATCAAAAATAGTCCCCAAAGTGATGAAGGCGTACCATGGATATTGGACCAAAAAAATAGCTGGTGCTATATAGGTCTAGACAAGCCTTTACTGTCCAATGGTCAAGGTGTAGATAGGAAGAAAATATAAAAATATAAACCGTCTTGGAGGCCTTCTCAGGGGTTTAATGTGAAAAATAAAGATTGTGCAGATACCACCACCCATATGAATGGAGGCTTACCGAAAGGTTGGGACCCAAAACAGCGACTTCTGGGGTCCCCAGAAGAAGTCCTATGTGACGAAACGTGTCGGGAGGACTCCACTGCCGCCATTTTTATTACTTACAAGCGCTTGATTACTTCTTAAATGTAAGTGTGTTTCTTTTTTAATAAAATTCACATTTTTACGGAATTACACTATATGGCCCCTTTCTTCCCTATGTGGGGTATGTCCAAGGACGTCTCTAACCTCTACATGGAGAAGGCACCCCGGTGAGGCACCCCTAGGATTTCTTCTCCAGTGTATCATTGGGATCTCCTCATCATTGCCAGGGGGCAACTTTTAAGCCTGTTTGACTCATACAGCATACGCTGTTTTGGGTCCCAACCTTTCGGTAAGCCTCCATTCATATGGGTGGTAGTATCTGCACAATCTTTATTTTTCACATTAAACCCCTGAGAAGGCCTCCAAGACGGTTTATATTTTTATATTTTCTTCCGATCTACACCTTGACCATTGGACAGTAAAGGCTTGTCTAGACCTATATAGCACCAGCTATTTTTTTGGTCCAATATCCATGGTACGCCTTCATCACTTTGGGGACTATTTTTGATCATTGTTTTCACTATATATCCACGTGGTGATCATAATTGTTTCATAATCAAGATGGACTGTTTGATTTACTAATAATGGACATTTACCATTCTTATGTTGACACTCACATTTGGTCACTTTATTTTTGAATAATTTACAGCGCTGCACTAATTTTATATATCTTAAGGTTAGGAAAGGGAGAGGACAAGGTAGCGCCCCCCCCTCCTGAATCATACCAGGCCGCATGCCCTTAACATGGGGGGACTGCTTTGGGTGCCCCCCAAAGCATCTTGTCCCCATGTTGCAACATGGGGACAAGAGCCACTTCCTGACAACCAGGGCTTCTGTTAGAAATCACAGGGTCCCTTACAGCCTACCTAACAGCCCCCCCCCCCCCAAAAAAAATATTATATTATATTTTCGCTAAAATGCCTTGGATGCAATGCTATGCTTTGCAGCAATTGTAGAAATACATAGATCAAGACCCATTCAATTGAATAATGCTGCACTGCAAGTGCCCCATGCACATGGTTACGGTTCGCTAGTGTGGGCTTAAAGTAGGCGCCTCACCGCCTATTAAATGCTTTCTGCATTGGTATGCGCAGCCTATAGCATTAGGGTGTGCACTCCAGAGCACAAATACACATGGGTGTGTGTCAGTGGAGCAAGATTGGTGTCAGTAGGGCAGTGGACAGTGTCAGTAGTTTTTTATTTTTATAATTTTTAAAATATTTTTTACTATATTATTTTTTATCACTTTTTATAATTCGTTGTGTGGCTTTGGTGAAATATCAAGGGTCTAAACAGACCCCTGATGTCAGAGAGATTGTCACAAAGATTCTCCAGTCCCTTTCTCTGCAGCCTGCAGTAAACACAATTTACTATGTTTCAGTTAAGAATAAGAGGAGAGGAGGGAAGCTGGCAGCACTACAGGGGGCAGATAGGAAGCAGGGGGAATAGGTACCTCACGGGGTGATTAGGGTGTGCCCAGGCACACTCTGCACACCTGTGGCTTTCTAAAAAGAGATCCAAATGCTAACTGCTTTTCAGAGAGCAAAGCACATTTGAATGAGTCATTCATTTTCAGTGAATGAATGGGAGGTGCTCTGAGGCTTTCTGTTCATTCACAAACTAAAGCATAGTAAACACTTTGCTTCAGTGATGAATAGACATAGGAGTGATTCATAGTGATCACTTACTGTGTTCATTCAGGAAAGGAAGGGGCCTGTAACTATGACATATTTACTCCCCTGCCCAACCCCCCACTGCTCTTTATCCTGCAACATCACCCTTTGTTTCTGCAGCAGCTGGTGGGAGAGAAGAGGAGGGAAGCCGGGAAGGGGGGGGGGGGGCGCACAGGGGGGCCCGAAAGCAGGTGGAAGGGGGTGCAGATTTTTTTCATGGCCCCACATTTCACATGTTGAGGACACACGTATCATGGTAAGCAGTCTTATGCCCCGTACACACGGTCGGACTTTGTTCGGACATTCCGACAACAAAATCCTAGGATTTTTTCCGACGGATGTTGGCTCAAACTTGTTTTGCCTACACACGGTCGCACAAAGTTGTCGGAATTTCCGATCGACAACAACGCGGTGACGTACACCACGTACGACGAGACTAGAAAAGGCCGGTTCAGAACCAAGCGCGGCACCCTTTGGGCTCCTTTTGCTAATCTCGTGTTAGTAAAAGTTTGGTGAGAGACGATTTGCGCTTTTTCAGACTCGTGGCTTTCAGATCGTTTTCTGCCGTTCAGTTTGTGCTTGTGGGTTTGTATCTGCTCTTCAGTGCGTGCAGTCAGTTCGTATCGGAGTTTTCTGTGCGATCTTGCCCGCTCGTTGCTGTTTTTCAGGTCGCTCTTCACAGGCCTTGCTGTTCTTCAGTGCATTCTGTTACTTCGTTCTGAGCAGCCGACCGTTTTCTAGCCATGTTTCGTATGCGCACTCCTCGTAGAGTTCGTGCTGTGCGGGGGCTTGGTGTTGGGGTCCTGACCTTGACACAAGTCCAGTCCATGAACAGGGTGGGGAGGAGTTCATGGACCAAGAATTGGTTGCTTCAGCGTGACCTGTTCTCTCATATGCCTTTGCTCCGTGAGATCCGTGAGAATAATCCTGATGATTTCAGGAACTTTCTCAGGATGACGGACCCCGTATTTCACCGTTTGTTGGCTTTGCTGACCCCCTATATCAGCAGGCAGGATACCTGCATGAGGCAAGCCATCACTCCGGAGCAGAGGTTGGTCGCTACCTTGCGGTATTTGGCCACAGGGAGAAGTCTGCAGGACTTGAAGTTCTCGACAGGCATCTCCCCCCAGGCTCTGGGTATCATCATCCCAGAGACCTGTTCTGCCATCATCCAGGTCCTGCAGAAGGAGTATATGAAGGTAAGATTTTTTTCCTTTTATATCACATTTTATTGTATTGAATGTTTGCTAATATATTGTATTTCTTTCCTCATTCCCTAATTACCATGATTGTAATATGCTGTGAATGTCCCCTTTGTCCTCATGCATGCTGGATTTTTATGTAATTATTATTTTATGTCCTTCATACATATTTGCCCTTCAATAACCTCTCCAGCATGGTGTCTCCTGCCCCTATATTCACCTCATGTAGTCACTTAACAATGTATTTTATCAGCTCCATGGTAGTGCTTTACCCCAAACACCCCCTAAAATGTTTGTTAATGTTATTTTAGCTTTAAATTCAGGCAGAGTGCCAGAGGCTTTTTTTGTGGTGTCCACAAATTTTGGGTAACCCTCCCTCCCCCAACTGCTAAGTCAGCTGATCCCAATTCTCTATCCTCAATCATCTATCTGCTGACTTTGCCAAACCCATACACACTATACCCATCTCTTTACTGGTCAGATGTATGGATGAATTCCCCAAAGCATGTAGTGCAAGGGCCTGCCTGTATACTTTCCAATGGAACTGTTTAAAATTTTTGTATCCTATTATTATCTTGATAGGTAATAGCAGAATGTCCAAATGTCCTCAAATGTGTACTGTGTGTATTTCTATCTTTGTATTCAGACACTTCTTACCTGTCCAGTGGTCTGCTAATAGTGTAACTAAGGAGGGGCTGTTCCAAGTAATACCCTGTATTTAGGCATTCATCTCTCAATGAAGTGAAGAGGGTTACCTGTCCAAGAGTTCCCCCCCCCTATAATGTTAGAAATGGCCCATGAGAGGGGGGGAGGGGGAATATGATAGGTGTACCTTATACTTTGGCCTTGTTAAATTCCCCTTAATAAATGCTATCTGGAGGTTGCCCCATAATCTGCTTGCCATGTTTCTGTGAAAAAATAGTAATGTTTATTGTTTTTTCCTCAACAGTTTCCTTCCACGCTACAGGAATGGCAGACTGTGGCCTCCCACTTTGCCCAGCGGTGGGACTTTCCTAACTGCGGAGGGGCAATTGATGGGAAACACGTCCACATCGTCCCACCACCCAACTCAGGGTCGTACTATTATAATTACAAGGGGTTTAATAGTATAGTGATGTTGGCGGTGGTGTCGGCTAATTACGAGTTCTTGTATGTGGACGTGGGGAAGAATGGCCGGATGTCCGATGGTGGAGTGATCGCCCAGACGGAGTTCTACAGGCATCTCCAGAATGGCAGCTTGGACTTGCCACCTCCAGAGGACAATGTTGAAGGTCTCCCATTTGTGTTCGTTGCTGATGAAGCATTTGCGCTGGGGGACCACCTGATGCGGCCATTCCCGATGAGGACCCTCACCCCGGAACAGAGGGTTTTTAATTACCAGCTGGCCAGAGCCCGAAGAGTGGTGGAGAACACATTTGGAATCCTGGCCAGCCGGTTCCGATTATTTCTGACACCCATCCACATGGCGGAGTATAAACTGAACCATATAATACTTGCCTGCTGTGTTCTCCATAATTTTTTAAGAAAACATTCAGCCAACTATGCTGGCTCAGTTGGGCCTGAGGCCGGAATCCCAAATCCATCAACACTGACGGCGCTTGAAAGTGGCCGTCCTGGCTTGCCCTCCCTGAATGCCCGTGATGTCCGGTTACGCTACCTGGAGTTCTTTGCGGGTAGGGGGGCTATCAATATGCCAGAGAATCTGTGACACCTTTTTCAAATAAAAAACAAACAAAAGAAATTCTTGGTGGACATTTACTGCTTGTGTTTGTTTTAGCTGACCCTGACAGAAATGTTTTGAGTGCAGAAAATGTCATGATTGGGTAACCTTATAAAAAACAGTGTTGGCTGGTACTTCCTAAATGCCAAAACACATTTCACTACAAGTGCACTTGCAACTGCACTGAACCTGCACTTGTAGTGCAAAGTGTAATTGCCCTTAGGAAATAACCCCCATTTGTGCATAAAACAGCAATTACATCACCCCAAAAGTGTTGTAGTGTTGAGACAATAATCCACACATTCTTGAGTAAGGCACTTTTTTATAGCTGCACAATCACATGTGCATTTACGCAAGGTTTTTAAAACAAACCAACATGTTTGTTGTATAACAATGTTTGCAGTAGCATTATCAAAAATCGAAATATCCATTTCAGATAAAACAGGCCTGTGTAAAACCAACAAGAAAGCCAAAAAACTTGAACTTACAAAGTTCACATATGGTAAAACCTGAAGGCTATATCAGACATGAGTATTTAGGAACTGTGTTTGATATAGCGTTCAGATGGGGGGAAATCACCCCTGGAAAAGCCAAATTTGGAAGATGCACACCAATTTACGAATGTCAACATGTGCTATCTGCCATCAGGGGGGATCAAGGGACGTGTTTTGGGGGAGCAAGCCCTTCCTCAATGCGACTTTATAATTGAGGAAGGGGTTGCACCCCCAAAACGCGTCCATTGATCTCCCATGATGGCAGATAGCACATGTTGGCACACTGTGTGCATCCTCCAAATTTGGCTTTTCTAAACATTGTAAAAATTTTAGTAACATTAAACAGGTGATTTTGTGGGGTTTAAATTCGCCCCAAAACATCAATGATGTTATTATTTTTTTTAATAACATCAGTGATTTGTTGCTGGATGTTTTGCAATTGGAGATTACACCCCATGACCCCCCCGATGAGTATCTGGGCACTTTCAGATGTAAAGCGTTCTGGATCACGATCACCTAAAAAGAGATAAAGAACAAAAAAAAAGGTCTCAAAAATATGCCACCATCCATCTCTTTTACCTGAGCCTGTGGTCGCAGACACTCACCTGTTGTGGTGCCAATCTCCACCACATCTTCTTCTTCCTCCTGCTCAGCTTCTTGGGTTGGTATTTCCCCTTCTTTCAGAGGTGGGGGGTCTCTGGTCTCCTGGGATGAGGGGTGTCCTCCGAGTCTTTTCTCCCCTATGTAAAACAAAAATGGTATAATTAGCACACAGATATTTGAAGGCAGAACTAGAAATAGGAAACATTGCTTGGAAGTGGGGTACAATTGTCTATTTTAGCCGAGTTCCAAGATGTATATTTTTTATTGCCCTTTGTCAAGCTGCAATACTTTACCTGTTTGGTACAAGCTTCACAGATGTAGCCCCCCCTATAGTATACACTGGAACACCTGTGTGGCCCCCCTAATAAAAAGGGTGTTCTGGGGTCCCACACTAGTGCTCCAGTGTCCAGATGTGAAAACAGCTGCTCAGTGTCCTCTCCTTACACACAATCTAGTTAGCATTTCATTCTAGTAACAAACCCATCTACACAAACAAATATTTGGCATCCAAGTAGGCCCCCAAAAATGTGTGAAAATGCAATGGTGTTCTAGAGGCCGAAAGAAAAATGTTTGATACGAACGAATAATGGGCCCATGAACATTAAAGTTGACCTTTTGAAACGTTACAATTACTAAAAGCATATGGAGCAGAACGAACGGAATAAAGACAGAAAGAATAGGAACACAACACAACTACTTACTTTTTTGCAGCACTCTCCGGATCTTTCGGTACTGCTCTGGCTCTCTCAACTTCAGGTCCGACCACCGCTTCCTGAGCTGATCTTTCGATCGTCGTACCCCGAAATTCCTCTCAAGACTCCTGACCACTTTCGCCATGATCTTGGCCTTTCGGATGTTGGGGTTGGGGTAAGGCCCATGTTTTCCGTCATAGTCGGACTTCTTCATGATGTCGACCATCTCCAACATCTCCCCAAACGACATATTTGTGGCCTTAAAACGCCTCCTTCTGGATCGGGACGTGCCTGGATCCGGGCTTTCCTCCTCCTCCTCCTCGTTGTTAGAATTATTATCACGCACCTGTTGTAACTCCGCCATCATGCTCTTCCCCCACTGCGCCGAACGAAAAGGGGCGGGGAATACACTAGAAAGAACGTCAGGGGCGGGCGGAGTTACACGCATGCGCAGTGTGTATAAAGCGTAACACGCGTGCGTATTACGTACGATCTGTGAGCGGAGGAAGGCGCATTGGACGCGCCGATCGTAAGAACGAAGGTAAGAGACAAACTTGTGCCTATACTGCTTCTAGATTGAGGCCTATATTGTAACAAGATTAGGAGAGTTTTGTCTGACATTAGGCTTTGTCTTGTGTTGTGTCTTGCAGTGAACATGGATATCTTAATGAAAGATAATGACTTCATGTCAGTATTCATAGATATGCTAAGTGAGCTGCCCTGTCTGTGGGAGATTACCCACCCCCATTTCAAGAACCAAGCAAAGAGGAAGGCAGCACTGGAGCAATTGTGTGAAATTGTGAAGCAGGTGACCCCCACGGCAGACATCACCTATTTAAAGATATTAATTGGTGGCCTGAGGAGCACATATCTGAGGGAGCGCAAGAAAGTCCTGGATTCACAGAGATCCGGAGCAGCAGATGACATCTATGTCCCCAGGATGTTGTACTACGACAGGCTGCACTTTCTGGCAGGCCAGACTGAACCCAGGCCATCCCTCTCCAGTCTTCCTTCCACGCTTCCTTCCCCCCCGGCTGAGGCTTCTGACGCCCAACCTGGGCCTTCCAGGCGATATGTGGAGGAGCCCAGATTGAGCCAGGTATAGCATTCCTCTAAATATTTCTGCTTGTCCAATCAATGATGTTAACTAGATGTTAGTTGGGAGTACTAATTTAGGATTGTGATTGATGAAGCAACAACTAAAACCATGTCCCTTTTTCATACACAGGGAAGTCTCAGCCAGGAGGTGGCCGGGCCGAGCCGGCTGGCTGATATCAAGGTCCCTCCACCACACCTGAAAACAGAAAGTGGCAGTAGGACGAGTACCCTAGAGGAGGCTGCTATAGCATTCTTTTGGAGGGCTACAGAGGTCCTGGGAGCACCCCACACCATGCAGGAGAACATTGCTGCATTCATAGCATATAAAATGCAGAGGATGGAGGAGGGCCAAAAAGCCATGTGTGAGGCCCTCATATCAGAGGCTCTGGAGAAAGGTATGAGGGGCCAAATTACACCTCACACACAGCTTTGGGATGGTCCTCCTCCTCCTCCTCCTGCAGGTCCTCCTCCTCCTCCTCCCTCTCCTCCAGGTCCTCCCAGTCCTCCTCCAGGTCCTACTCCTCCTCCTGCCACATCTCCAACTGCACAGCCACAGCCCGGAAGGAAGTGTGGAAGGAAGACCAGACAGTGATTGCCCTGGGTTCAGTCTGGTCGGCCAAAAGATGCAGCCTCTTATGGTACCACAGCCTGGGGACACAGATGTCATCTGCTGCTATCTGGATCTCTGCGAATTCTGGACCAGACTGCCCTCCCTTACATATGGACTCCTCAGGCCACCAATTTTGATGTTGAAGAATTGATGTCTGCCGTGGGGGTCCCAGGCTTCGCTAATTTCTCATGTTGATCCAGTGTTGCCTTCCTCTTTGTTTGGTTCTGATCCCTTAATAAAGGATTTTTGTTTTGAATTATACTCTCCTATGTGTTTAACTTCAAAAATGACAGTTGGTTTGTGAGGATTCAGGTACATTTCAAATATACAATGTGAAATGAACAAGGGACACCAACACCAAACAATCTCCTGGAGATTAAATAATAAAAGATATCAATGGTGTTGGGGTAACTTGACACACAAAACACACACAAAAATATTCTGGAGTAAAAATAAAAATAACATTGAACAAAGATCAGCCTTGGAAAAAATCCAAACATTAAAGAAAAAAAAAGGCTGAAAATCCAAAAAAAAAAAATAAAAAAAAAATAAAAAACTGTCAGATGTGACAACTAATAACAATATATTCAGGGAATCCCACTAAAAAAACACAAATAAAACTTTGTGAGAAGTGTGTGTGAATATGAGCAGCAAAACGACTTAATTCTTGTCACATTATAAAGAAGAAGAGAGTGCGCTGTATTAAACCATTTTTAACATTGCAGCGTGACGAAAGTGCTGTATCCATTACGAACGCTAAGTTTACCAGAACGAGCTGTCCCGTGTCGGAATTTCTTCTGAGCATGCGTGGCACTTTGTGCGTCGGAACAGGCCACACACGGTCGGAATTGACGCGATCGGATTTTGTTGTCGGAAAATTTTATCTCCTGCTGTCCAACTTTGTGTGTCGGAAAATCCGATGGAAAATGTCCGATGGCACCCACACACGGTCGGAATTTCCGACAACACGCTCCGATCGGACATTGTCCATTGGAAAATCCGACCGTGTGTACGGGGCATTACTCTTTACTAGCATGCAACACAAAACTTGTCTTTACACCTGTGCAAAAGAGTCCACATGTCACTTTGTTTTTTATTTTTCATCAGTTTCCCTTTCACTGCTGTCCCCTTCAATACTGCTTTGCACATTTACACAAGTTCACTCTCCATCTGTCTTTATGCCCACACTTTTACTTAATTGGCTTTATACTATGTAGATCTCTTTCATTATTTACTACATACACCTATGTGGGGTTGGCTTTCCGGGTACCTACTTCATTACCAGACATGTTTACAATATTATCTGATTGGGTCATGGCCATACATTATATAGACCCTTCTCATATATATATATATATATATATATATATATATATATATATATATCACACACGACACATATGGTTGGCTTTCCTAGTATTTATTTGACTATTTGGATATACACTTTTGTTGCAGCCAGAGGCGGCTCTCTAATTAGGCAAAAAAGACGGCCGCCTAAGGCCTCGCGGCCCCCTAATTTGCCTGATGTGTGTGGGAGAATGAGAGGGAATGTCCCCAGTCAGTGTCCCCAAGCTGGCTGGGTGAGCAGGCCGGTAAAGGATCGCCATCTTTCATATACTGAGCTGCCTGCTGCAGCGGAATTGTAGAGGGGGTGGAGGCGGAGCTGCCGGGCCGGCCGCTGCTAAACCCGCCAGGACAAAGGGGTGGACTGAGCCGGGGGCAGGGAGGCCTCGTAAAAATGCAGCTTGCTCCGCAGTCCACACCGCCGGTACACTGTCTGCAGCAGAGCGGGCTGAGCAGGGCCGGTACAAGGGGTGGGCAACAGGGGCGGGTGCCCTGGGTGGAGTGTGAGAGGGGGGCGGCTCCCCCTCCCTCTGCTCATTGACTCTGAGCATAATATGAGAGCCGCTCCAACCGATCTGCTCCCTCCCCCTCATTGGCAGGGAGGAGAGCGACTTCAGGAGGGATTGAACCAGCAGGGGAAGGGCGGACAAGCCTCCCATTATCTTGGTAACTGTGAAGAAACAGACTGATTTTTCCTGTCCGTAGGACAGGAGAATCAGTCTGTAACTTGTGAGACTGGTGGCTGCAGCTGTGTAAAGCCCCATACACACTATCAGATTTTCTGCTGAGTTTTTCCTTCAGATTTACCAAAACCATGTAGTGCAAGGGCCTGCCTGTTTGCATACACATTGAAACTCCTAAGGTTTGACCTCATATTATATGGTTTTGGTAAATCTGAAGGAAAAACTCAGCAGAAAATCTGATAGTGTGTATGGGGCTTAAGGGAGGTGTATGCTGCGTGCATGGGTGTTAGCGGTACTGGCGCTAACCTGACGCTGCCTGGGGCGATGCAGACCTTATCTGACCCTAAAAACGTAACTTATATCACCGCCGGGCGATCAGGGGGTTAAACCTTTATAAGGTAATAAACGGCGGGTGCCCTAAAACTATAATAAACTATAATAAACAAACCAACTAACCAGCGTCACCCGTAACAATTATATGGTGATCACTGGTGAAAGGGTTAACTAGGGGACAATCAAGGGGTTAAAACCTTTAGTAGGTAGTATATGGGGGTCCCTGTTGCTATAAAACACTGACGGCGAACCTATATACTTACCTCCCTAACTAGCGTCACCTGTGTCACTAATACAGCGATCAGAAAAACGATCGCTTAGTGACACTGGCGACGGGGGTGATCACGGGGTTAAAACTTTATTAGGGGGGGTTAGGGGGGTATCTTAGACCTAAAGGGGGGTACCCCAGACCTAAAGGGGGCTAACCTAACTGCCCTAACACTTATAACTGTCACAAACTGACACCAATGCAATAATCAGAAAAAAAACAAAAACTGCTTTTGGTGTCAGTGTGACAGGGGGTACAGGGGGGTGATCAGGGGGTGACTGGGGGGTGACGGGGGGTGACAAGTGTGCCTGCGTGTTCTACTGTTAGTGTAGTGTTGGTGCAAACTTACTTGGATGTCTTCTCTCCTCGGCGCCGGAATGAAAAGACCGGCTCGAGGAGAGTGACATCACTTCCTCCGCTTCTGTTTACATTCACAGAAGCCGAGGAAGCCCGTCATTGGCCAGGAGCGATCACGAGGGGGGAGCCACGAATGAGTGGCCTCCCCCTCACCTTTGATCACCCCTGACCTGAATCCGACCACCGCAGGCACCGGGGGGGGGGGGGTTCCGATCGGACCCCCCACCCGCGGGCAGGCAAGGACGTACCTGTAAGTCCTTTTGCCTGCCCGTGCCATTCTGCCGACGTACATCGTTGTGCGGCGGTCGGCAACTGGTTAATGAGGGGACTGGTGTCATCTTGATGGTGGACTTCAATAAAGTCACAAATCGCCTTTTCAACCGCTGCAACACACAGAGTGTCTTTCAATAAGTTGTTGTTTAGACGCCACGAGGGCCTAGTACGGGATGTTGGAGGGTGGGCTAGACTGAGGTGCGCAGGAGCAAGGTCCGACCAGAGTATATTACCTAAGGAAGCTTTGAGCGGTATGTCAAGCAAGGATTGGGAAATTAAGAAGTAATCAATGCAACTATAAGAATTGTGGGCCACGGAGTAACAGCTGTAGTCTCTTTCAAATGGATGCTGTACTCTCCATACATCCACCAATTGTGCGGAATGTAGGAGTGTCTTTATGTGTGTGAGAGTAGTGTGGGATATGGTAGATTTACCCGAGGAAGTGTCCACGGCTGGAGAAAGGGTCACATTAAGGTCGCCACCTAGGATGAAACAGGGACCCCCAAAAGAAAGCAACTTGTTTAGAACCATAGACAGGAAGCTCCCCTGGTCTTGGTTTGGTCCATATACATTGGCCACTGTGAAAATAGAAGAGTTAGATTTTAGTTTAAGAAATAAATAACGTCCTAGTGGGTCAATGAGGGAATCTAAGACTTCAGGATGAAATGATTTGTGAAAAGCTATAGACACCCCTTTGGACTTTGCCTGAGGATTTGTACTGTGGAACCATTGGTGGTAATGAGGATTTTTAAGAGTCGGGATAGCTGAGCCCCAAAAATGTGTCTCCTGCAGAAGCAGAATTTTAGTTTTGGCTTTGTGAAAATGGTACAGCACCTGGGTTCTTTTTTCTGGGGTATTAAAACCTCTGCAGTTAAAAGACGATAAGGTTAAGTGATCAAGTGAAGGCATGGTAGTGGTGTTGAGAGATAGCATCAAATCTCATCAGTGTCAGCACCAGGGTCTGCCCAGCCCAAGCAACAAGGGGGTAGGGGGAGCAGGAAAACAGAGGGGGGGGGGGGGGAGAGCAGGATGAGTGAAGGAGAAAAAGAAGGAATAAAAGTAGAACGGGTGTATGAAAACCATCTCCAGAATCGGGAAGAGTGGAGGATCAGTACCTTTGGAGATGGAAATCATCGGTGAGAACATAATAAGAAAAAAAAGGAACAAGCCACTAGGTGGCAGCATTGAATAATTATACAAATATTGCAATCTGTCTGAAATGTGAAAATAAACTAACATAAGTATAGTGCGCACTCAGGCACTATTGGTCCTAATGGGGGTAAATGTGGTAAGCACACAGAGTGCCTCCCTGTCCCGGGGTCCATGGGGATACAGTAACTGCTATGAAACACTAATCACCCATCAATATATTATAGTTAAATAACTGAATAAGAGCAAATAAACACAGAATCAACATACGAAGCAAATAACTCATCCTTCCCCCTTCCACATCCATTAAAAGTGTGTAGGTACATCCATGGAACTTTACCAGGACCTAATACACGGTCAGGAACTAACACAAAGGGGGGAGGATGAGCCATAATGATTAAACCCAACCAACTGATCAGTGCCTGCAAAAGCATCCACTAAGAGGACAGTTATCTGTGTAATAAAAAGAAAAACAAAAGAATAATAAAAAAAGGGGGTAAGTCTGAAACATTGTCAGTGGAAAGATCAATCAGGAGATCTAGGGCGACCATTACCATAAACCCTGGTCAGGGGGTGAACGTCCTTTACTGAAACAAAAAGAACAATCCCGTTTACAGGGTAAAGATTTGCAATTAGTAGAGGTTGAAGGGGAGTCAGTCATCCGGTGGCTTCTGAGGGGAACTTCTGGGCCGCTTACTCTTGCCAGCCTTCTGCCATTGCGTGCGGAATGGAAGTCCCGGAGTGGTAGGTGGAAGGGGCAGAGAGATCTGGGGCAACTCCAGCGTACTCAGGAACCGTGAAAGGTCTCCTAGGGTGCGGAAGAGGGCTGTTTTGCCTTCACGGTGTACCCTTAGCTGAAAAGGGAACCTCCACTGGTATTTAATCTTCTTCTCCTGAAGGATGGATGTGATTGGTTTAAGTGCACGCCTCATGGCCAGGGTTTGGCGTGAGAGGTCTGGGAGTAACATAACAGGAGTGTCATTCAGCCGAATAGAGTCCTGTGTACTGGCGGCTCTCATGATCTCCTCTTTAACCCTGTAAAAGTGCACCCTGCAAAGCGTGTCGCGGATGAAAAAGGGGGCAGGATTCCTTGGGCCCGAGGTCCTGTGTACTCTGTCCAGCTCAATAGGGGTGTCTATTTGATTGAAAATGGCAGTAACTGCTCTAGGCAAATCTTTGTATCCTTTAGTTTCCGGTATGCCACGTATCCTAATATTGTTAGGTCTGCTACGGTTTTCAATGTCATCTTGGTGATACATAAGCTGCTGCAGCATGTTAGTGTGGGAATTAAGTGTCTCCTCATGGGACTGCAATGTATTGCAAATGCCATCAGTATTATTCTCTACATCCTCCATACGAGTCCCCAAATCCCTCTTGAGATCAGCAATCTCTTTCCTATAGGTCTTCTCTATGCGTGAAACATAGTGCTCAAAGTCAGTCTTAGTGGGTAGAGAGCGCAAATAAGCATGCATGGATCGCATCTGTGACTCCATATCCCATCCATCCCCTGAGCATAGGGATGCCTGTGAGAGGCTGTGGGGGCTGTGCAGGTTGTATAGAGGGGGCTCTAGGTCAGTTAGGGAGACCGAGCGGCCTCTAGAATGTACCTGTTCGGCGTCTGCAGGTTCAGAACGGGCCAGGGACGGAGGCGCCGCCGCCATCTTGGATGGTCTCTGACTCTGGTAGGCCTCCTTGTGTCCAGTCGCCGGCGGGCTTAGAATGTTCCCTGGGCTTCCCCTTACCCATCGAGATGGTTTGGTAGCTGTGCGGGCGATGGTGTGGGAAATATGACCCGTGAAGACCGTGAGGACCGGGAGCTGCCGCGATGTGCGTCCTACAGCTCCATGCGCTAGGCCACGCCCCTAATGTCGGCTCCTTTAAACGGGATAGCAGGCGCACGCGCTGGCCACACGCTATCACAGGAATGAGAGGCAGAACAGGGACGTGTGTGTGTAAACACACAAATCGCTGTTCTGTGAGGAGAGGAGATGCAGATCATGAGTTTCTAATAGCTAGGAACCATGATCTGTCATCTCCTATAGTCAGTCCCCTCCCCCCACAGTTAGAACACACACATAGGGAACACAGTTAACCCCTTAATCGCCCCCTAGTGTTAACCCCTTCCCTGCCAGTGACATTTATACAGTAATCAGTGCATTTTTAAAGCACTGATCGCTGTATAATTGTCAATCGTCCCAAAAATGTATCAAAGGTGTCCGACATAATGTCGCAGTCTCGATAAAAATTGCAGATCGCCGCCATTACTAGTATAAAAAATAATAATAATTAAAAAATTCCATAAATCTATCCCCTATTTTGTAGATGCTATAACTTTTGTGCAAACCAATCAATATACTCTTATTGTGATTTTTATTACCAAAAATATGTAGAAGAATACATATCGGCCTAAACTGAGAAAAAAATTGCTTTTTTTAAAACAAAAATTGGGAATATTTATTATAGCAATAAGTACAAAATATTGTGTTTTTTTCAAAATTGTCACTCTTTTCTTGTTTATAGCGCAAAAAATAAAAACCGCAGAGATGATTAAATACCACTAAAAGAAAGCTCTATTTGTGGGGAAAAAAGTATGTAAATTATGTTTGGGTACAGTGTCGCACATCCGCACAATTGTCAGTTAAAGTGCCGTATCGCAAAAAATGGCCTGGTCATTGAGCAGTCAAATCTTCCGGTAAGATGAAGTGGTTAAGGTAAGGGGCCTGGAGCTGCAGCTCCAATAGCCCCTATGTTGATCCGGCCCTGGCACCAGGACATCAATGATCTTTTTAGCTGTCTGAAAGTGGAGCACTAGTGTTTTTTCCAATGACCGCCAGTGTAAGGTGCATTTTTTCCACTGACCCCCGATTTTAGCAGGGGTTCCATGAGACCTGAAAAATATTTCAAGGATTTCTTTTCAGTAAAGGCTGCTATAAACAATACACATATACCATATTGATAGAAGTACTGTTTCGTATTGTCTGTCATTATTAATTGTGCACTTTGCAAATGTACTTTTTTTTTTCTAACAAGAAGATTATTACTGTTTATGGAAAAATCTTTTGTGCATATGTTTGTACACAAGTCTGTGAAATCGGTGTCCTGTCTTTTGTATTTTTGCAGCTAAACTTCATAATTTTATTGTACTTAAACATAATTTAGAGCTGAACTCCGGGGAAAACAATTTTGAGGATATTTGCTATATAAAAATGAATTACCTGTAATGATGGGTGTCCCGTGTGTGGATGCTGCTGCATTAGGTAAAACGCTTGATTTTCATTCAGCCTACTACTATAAGTGCTGAATTTCTGGCACTGAAACTTACAGCTCTGGCTCCAGCACAGTTATGATATTGGGTTACTCAGTTTCCGCTTTGTCCATGACCATTGTAGAACAGATGTTCCATTCTTAACCACTAACTGCCAGACCAACCCCACACTCCATCCAACCCATACCATTAAATCCCATTAATGGAGACCACACAATAATTGGAGTAAAAATTAGCCTTAGCAGCCTCTTTATTAACAAAGCAACTTAAATTCACATACACCGTAAAAAACATCTGTTAAACCAAAAACCCATCAATCACTAATCGCCTTGGTTTTTGCAGGAACCCCAAGCTAACGTATGTTCAAGAATGCACCGCGGTACCTTTACTATAATAGCTCTCCAGCCGACATACTGGCTCGGAGATAACCCACTGACCGCAGTGCACCCATTAACCAATTCCAGCTAAACCACCGTTAACTGGAATACACCAGCGGGACCCATACCACCAATGGGTCCCAAACCCTTCCTTATCCGAGGTTTCTTCATTCGCCAGCAAAGACAAACACCCGCTACAGCACACAAGGGGAAAACCTTACCCTTGAGTGCCCCTCCACACCCTCAAAGCTCTCTGAATGCCATCCTGCAACCCTAGGGCACACAAATCAATTCCCACTGTATTTAGGTGTACCCCGTCACCCCAAAGGTATCGCCAAGTATGCGTTTCCAGTTCCAAATGCCGTATAACCAGGCTCCCATTCCGAACTACAAATCTGCCTACATCCCTATTGACCTTCTTGCGGGCCTTATTGAGCCGCTCAGCTGACCTAGCCAAACGCCAAGTCGTCCGAGCAATGATGTCGGGCCACACGACAAACATATCCAGAAAGGCCATACGATGCCACAGGAAAACAAATTTGATATCACGAGTGATGTTCAACATGGACCTCAGTCCTAAATCATTGCCGCGGACGTGTAGCACTAGAACATCCAGCGGTCTATCCAGTCGTGCAAAGCGGTGCACTTCCGGAACCATCCTGCTCCACAGCATGCCTGGTACCCCCAACCAGCAGACACAGGCTTCATGTCTAGAAATGCCTAATTGCCTACCATTGGGCCTAAGGTCTGCTCCCCTAACCCCCCAAAACCCATATGAGTGGCCCAATATCCAGACCAGGCCCTGCACATCACCTGAAAGAGAAGAAACACACCACAAATACCAAACAACAAACAAGCAAACACAGGCTTACCAACAAAGAACACTACAAGTGAGCTACCCACTTTTAATTAGACAACAGATGAGGATGAACGTATAACTGGAACCTACGCAATTCCCACCTACCAATACGCTTGACTGCTCCAACCCACACCTGGCGGCTTCCGTGGCCGCTCCAAATCGGAATGAATGCGAGGAGAATTCTTTCTCCTCCAAACCCAATGCCCTTAAACATTTACGGAAAACGGAAATTAATTGAAATCTAGACAAGGGAAACCCGTCTGCATGTTAGAAAAAGGACCCAGCCAAATCCGGGCGCACCGAGAGGAACTCCCTCACGGCACCCACCAGACACAAGGGCGAAGCCGGGACAGAAAAAATCTGAACACTCCTGCCCCTGCCAGCCTGATCCGTTTTGGACCTTCGCAAAATTAGGGATACCCTATCCCCCCCACAGGTGACCTCCCGAGCCAACATAACCCCATGGACCCTCTTGGAAGGGCTCACTAGTTCGCCAATCTGAAAAGCCCCAAAAAAAGCCAGGGAGAAGGCTGTTTTAAACACAGAAACCTCGTAGGCTAAGGAACACAGGGAAACCAACTGGGCTAAAACATTTTGCAGAATATCAAAGGAAACAGGGCGCCTGAAATCCCTGCGCTTCTGAGACCTGCAATACCCCTTAAGAGCCTGTCTGACCCGAAATTATTTTGTGAAGTCCCAGCAGCCCTGCAATTTGAAGAAAAATGCTAATCCTGCCAATTTCCTCTCCACTACTGACACCGACACCCACTCCTCAAGGTTCTGCGCAATAACAGGACCAGCAACTTCACTTCCGGGTCCTCATGCTCCACCTCAGCCTGCTGCAGCAAAGACAACCACTCATGCCATACTTTACTATATGCTACCCATGTCGTGTCACTCACAGACCATCTGATCCATCCAGAGACGACCCCAAGCTAATCCTCCATAGCCATTTGGGACAAGGGACCCCGCGGTACTCCGCTGCCGGCGCCAAATCCTGGAACCTGCCCCACTGAACGCGAGACAATGCGTCAGCTAGGACATTCTCAACCCCCGGGAGGTGAACAGCATAAAGAAAAACATTTAACTATAAACATCACAACACTAGGTGTTGAAGCAGTCAGACCATGGTTGGCGATGAGGCCGTGACACGTTTGATGACCTGTACCACCCCAAATTTGTCTCAGTGAAAATGTACTTTCAGGTCCCTGAAAGATTCTCCCCACACTTCCATGGCCAGCACCACCAGACACAATTCCAGAAGCACCAAATTTCAGAGAAAACCCACCTCTTTCCACGAATCCGGCCAGGGCTCAGCGCTCCAGCGGCCTTGAAAGAAGGCCCCATAACCAGTAGAACCAGCCGCATCAGTGTAAAGTTCCAGGTCAAAGTTACTCACCGGCCTGGACATCCACAATGCCCGCCTGTTAAAAGATTCCAAGAAATAGTGCCACACTTTCAAGTCATCCCAATGCTCTTTGTTAAGGCGCATGAAATGAGTGGGTGATTTGACCCCGGCCGTACTTGCCGACAGCCGTCAACAAAATACTCTACCCATAGGCAGGATGCGACACGCAAAATTTAACTTACCTAACAACGACTGCAGTTGAACCTTGCACAATCCCAGGATCCCACAAATCTCCTCCTTAAGGGTCCACCAGCTTGTCTTCCGGCAGATGACACTCCAAGGTGCAGGAATCCAAGACAATGCCCAGGAAACGGTGGTCGGCCCCTCCGTTTTCTCCCGGGCCAAGAGGATACCAATACAAACAGCAATGTGTTGCAACGTGGCAAGGAGCACCGCGCTGATCTTGGAGGAGGAGGGGCCCACATAAAAGGAAGTCATCTAAGTAATGGATGATGGAATTCACCCCTGAGACATCCTGAACTACCCACCCTACAAAGGAGCTGAACGTCTCAAACAATGCGCATGAAATAGAACAGCCCATAGGAAGGCAGCGATCCACATAGTACTCCTCTTGCCAGTGACAACCCAGTGAGCCCAGAGACCACTCAAAACAAATGTAAACCTCACATTTCGCAGAGTCAGCCAACCTGATTAATTCATGTTTGATAGCACCCTCCCCCGACGACTCAGCCTTGTCCCCCGACGCCAACTTGTCCAATGTTGATTACGTTGCCACGAGATCCTCTGGACACCAGGGCGGGACCACCTCTTCTTAAATGCCTGTAGCCCCTCCACTCCCCAAGCTGCCCCTCCCCCCAGTCAGGTAAGCCCTCTTATACATTTATTGCCCTGTTCCCTATTCACACTGTCATGCCTGCCCTTCGCTACATTTTTTAAAAAAATGTATCGTTCCGGGCCTCACTTTCACAAAACATCTGTGAATGGAGGGGATTGTAACACTCATCCACCCCTCTTCCCCCCTATTTATTCACAGAATTGCCTTGTTTTCTGTGAAAAGAATGCAGGACATTTTGTGAATGGACCAAGTGGAAAGTGAGCAACCCAATATCAGAACATAAAGTTTCAGTTCTGCAAGTTTGGCTTTAGTAGTTTATAGGTTGAATGAAAATAAGAGTTTTACCTAAAGCAGCAGCATCCACACATTGGACACCCATCATGAGAGTTCATTTATTTTTACATAGCAAATGTCTGAAAATTGCCTAATTTGTATGAAAAACTGGGATCCAATAGTAAAATAAATTCCTTATTAGCAGTTTAAGTATTACTTTCAAGTAGGTAGACAATCCATATGTATAGTGTATATTGCACATATGTGTTTTACATCTGTAGTGCTTACACCTGAAGGAGCCACTGATGTTTGAGTCCTCTGGCTCTGAATGTCAACAACCTTCTCAACAATGCACAATCTGGGACACCAGGCCTATATGGTGAATATTTATTTTAACAACACACAATAAACCAACAGTCAAAAGATGAATAAGCACCAATTACATTTTAACAGGCATAGAAAAACAGTTGCCTATATGCATCCGGCGCCAGCCAATAGACATCATCGCTGCCAGTGCCAGGACTTCCCTCCCCCTAAGTTTACAGCCCTGTCCCGGCGGCGTGACATCACTCACGACTGGAGGCGGGAGGGTATTATCATGGGAGGAGCCGAGCGTAGAGACTAGGGAGCTGCCTGCTGCAACCAAGAGGAGCCAGCGCTGCTGAGGAGGAACCAACAGGCAACAACCAGAACCAATTACAAGTTCAGACAGCGGCACAGTCGATGAGTAGTAGCATTCACAAGTAAGAAAACACTAATCTAAATTAAGCTGATGCCATACGGAATGCAGCCATCTGAATGCAGTCTGAAGATTATTAACTGTGACTGTCTGTCTGTAATTTTTTAATATGCAGCATGGTGGGGGGAGGGGGCTAAATGTACTGCCACTGGTCAAAGCAACTGATGTATTAATGTCCTGCACTAGTCATGGTAACTTATGTATTAATGTACTGCCACTGGTCACGGTCACAGATTAACTATTTTACCGGTCACGGTCACTGATGATCTAATTTACTGGTCACGGTCACTGATGAATGAATTTACTGGTCACGGTCACAGATGACCTAATTTGCTGGTCACGGTCACAGATGAATGAATTTACTGGTCACGGTCACAGATGAACCAATTTACTGGTCACGGTCACAGATGAACTATTTTACTGGTCACGGTCACCGATGAACTAATTTACTGGTCACGGTCACAGATGAACTAATTTGCTGGTCACAGATGAATGAATATACTGGTCACAGATGAAAGAATTTACTGGTCACAGATGAATGAATTTACTGGTCACGGTCACAGATGAATGAATTTACTGGTCATAGATGAATGAATTTACTGGTCACGGTCACTGATGAATGAATTTACTGGTCATAGATGAATGAATTTACTGGTCACGGTCACAGATGAATGAATTGGAAAAACAACAAGAAAGGCGCCTCTTAGTAAACTGTATATTTAATGGTGTATAAGCATTAAAAACACTCACATTGAAAACTTAGATAGTCCGGCATGGAGAGCTCAGTATAGGCATACAGGATTGCGTCCTCCTCTGTCGAGGAACGAGGCTTGGGCACCGCTAGCTAGCTTGAGAAAGGAGCGCGCTCGAGTGCGCATGCTCTGAAATGCGTCGCCTTACGGCAGTACAGCACATACTTTGGATGTGCGTTCCAGCGTCCCAGCCTCCCAATTGACTACTCGGCGGTGCCCAAGCCTCGTTCTGGATTATCACTGATACCGGAAGCTTCTGCCACACGGACCAGCCGTCAGCAATAGAGGAATAAGACTGTGGACAGAGGAGGACGCAATCCTGTATGCCTATACTGAGCTCTCCATGCCGGACTATCTAAGTTTTCAATGTGAGTGTTTTTAATGCTTATACACCATTAAATATACAGTTTACTAAGAGGCGCCTTTCTTGTTGTTTTTCCTTTGCATACTTGGAGCGGCTTCACCTCCCATCAAAAGGCTGCCCTACCTATAGACTGTTTGCATCTCACAAAGAGCGCATCGCTCAAAAGGACATTTTTATAGCAACATTTGAATATAATACGAACCATGTAACCTGCGCTATTTGTTTGTTTATCTCTACAGATGAATGAATTTACTGGTCACGGTCACAGATGAATGAATTTACTGGTCATAGATGAATTAATTTACTGGTCACGGTCACTGATGAATGAATTTACTGGTCATGGTCACAGATGAATGAATTTACTGGTCACGGTCACTGGTGAATGAATTTACTGGTCACAGTCACAGATGAATGAATTTACTGGTCACAGAAGAATGAATTTACTGGTCATGGTCACTGATGAATGAATTTAATGATCATGGTCACAGATGAATGAATTTACTGGTCACGGTCACTGATGAATGAATTTACTGGTCACAGATGAATGAATTTACTGGTCACGGTCACTGATGAATGAATTTACTGGTCACTGATGAATTAATTTACTGGTCACAGATGAATTCATTTACTGGTCATGGTCACAGATGAATGCATTTACTGGTCATGATCACTGATGAATGAATTTACTGGTCATGGTCACAGATGAACTAATTTACTGGTCACGGTCACAGATGAACTATTTTACTGGTCACGGTCACTGATGAACTAATTTACTGGTCACGGTCACAAATGAACTAATTTGCTGGTCACAGATGAATGAATTTACTGGTCACAGTCACAGATGAAAGAATTTACTGGTCATAGATAAATGAATTTACTAGTCATGGTCATTGATGAATGAATTTACTAGTCATAGATGAATGAATTTACTGGTCATGGTCACCGATGAATGAATTTACTGGTCACGGTCACAGATGAATGAATTTACTGGTCATAGATGAATGAATTTACTAGTCACAGTCACTGATGAATGAATTTACTGGTCATAGATGAATGAATTTACTGGCCATGGTCACCGATGAATGAATTTACTGGTCACGGTCACAGATGAATGAATTTACTGGTCACGGTCACAGATGAATGAATTTACTGGTCATTGATGAATGAATTTACTGGTCACGGTCACTGATGAATGAAGTTACTGGTCATGGTCACAGATGAATGAATTTACTGGTCACGGTCACTGGTGAATGAATTTACTGGTCATGGTCACAGATGAATGAATTTACTGGTCACAGATGAATGAATTTACTGGTCATGGTCACTGATGAATGAATTTACTGGTCATGGTCACAGATGAACAAATTTACTGGTCACTGATGAATGAATTTACTGATCACAGATGCTGTTTGTTTGCTGTTTGTTTGTTTGCTGTTTGTTTGTTTGCTGTTTGCTTGCTGTTTGTTTGCTGTTTGTTAGTTTGCTGTTTGTTTGCTGTTTGTTTGCTGGGTTGCATTTTTGGGGCTTTTCCTTTTAGTTTTCAATTTGCCTTTTGCTGTCACTTTTTAAATAGCTTTTTTTTTTCTTTTTTTTTTTTTTTCCTCTGGTTCCATCAATCTATCAATTAAGGGGGGTGGTTAATTGCTCACAGGTGCCTATTTAACTGGCTGTAGGACTCAGTCTGAGCGTGCTCAGTCTGAGGCTGTGGAACTTGGTGTAAGTGGGAGTTAAAAACAAGAGTTTAAAACAGGAGGTTATAACAGGGGTCATAGTACCTGTGTAATGTGAGTATCTGAGGGTTGTCTGAGTAGTGTGTGTGGATCGGTAGTATTTGTGTATTGTGTACTGTATACTTGTGTATTGCGAGTGCACGTAGGTTGGGGAGTACCTGTGTATTGTCTTGTTGTGTACCTGTGTATTGTCTTGAGTATTAGTGCCAGGAAGCTAGCTGTTAGGTAATTTGGACAGGGTAAAATCCCCAAATCCTCACTAAATTTAATAGGTACGATGCCCGGCGGGTGTGGAGAGGCGACTCTTTGTACATCTTGCGGCATGTATGCGTTCCTTGATCATCGGATCAAGGGCGAATACTGCTGTGCAAAATGTAAGCACATTGTTTCCCTGGAAGCCCAGGTTCTGAATCTGGGGAAGCAACTGTCAGCACTGAGAAGTCCCTCCATACTAAAGGTGAGCCAGGAACGTACACGGCAGGTGCCGGCAGGGGCCAGCACAGAGGCGGGTGGAGACAAAGAGGTGCAGGCACTAGCAAAGAGTAGATGGGTGACAGTCAGGAGGGGTAGAGGGGGAAGTGCCAGAGAGGCCGATCCAGGACTGGAGCATCCCAATAAGTACGCTCCATTGAGTGACATTGGTGAAACCAGTCAGGGACCAGCACTGCTGGAGATGAGGGACTCTCCTAGCTGCCAGGGGAAGAACTCCTCCAGTGAGAGTGGGGGGGGGCAGCAAAGGGAAAGGAAAGACAGATTCTGGTGGTAGGGGACTCAATTCTTAGAAGGACAGAGAGGGCAATCTGTAACCAAGACCTGAAGCGCCGAACAGTATGTTGTCTACCGGGCGCTCGGGTTCGGCACATCACGGATCTTGTGGACAGATTACTGGGAGGGGCTGGGGAAGACCCGGCTGTCATGGTGCACGTTGGCACCAATGACAAAGTCAGAGGCAGATAGAGTGTCCTAAAGAACGATTTTAGGGACTTAGGTGCTAAATTGAGGAAAAGGACCTCCAAGGTAGTGTTCTCAGGAATACTACTGGTACATCGAGCCACACCAGAAAGGCAGAGGGAGATTAGGGAAGTAAACAAGTGGCTGAAGAGCTGGTGTAGTAAGGAGGGGTTTGGGTTCCTGGAGGACTGGGCCGACTTCTCAGTCGGTAACCGGTACTATAGAAGGGACGGACTGCACCTAAATGAGGAGGGTGCAGATCTGCTGGGAATGAAGATGGCCAAAAAGTTAGAGGGGTTTTTAAACTAGGCGATGGGGGGAGGGTCCAGAGACAGTGATAGCCAGCGCGGAAGATATTCCAGAGGGTAGTATTGGGGGCATTAGTGGTAGGTTAACCAAAGCACAAAAACACAAGGTGAGTATAGTAGCAAGTCCTAGTTGCAATCTTGAAACACCCAATACGAGGACAATATGCGACCGGTCTAAACTATGTGGCATGTTCACCAATGCCAGGAGCATGGCGGACAAGATGGGTGAACTAGAGATACTGTTGTACAAGGAGGATTTGGATTTTGTGGGAATTTCAGAGACCTGGTTCAACAGCTCTCATGATTGGCTGGCAAACATTCAAGGGTATACCCTATACCGCAAGGATAGAGAGGGTAAAAAAGGGGGAGGGGTATGCCTATATATCAAGAATAATGTACAAGTGAATGTGAGAGATGACATCACTGAGGGAGCTAGGGAGGAGGTGGAATCCTTATGGGTAGAGCTCCAAAGGGATGAAGCTAAGGGGAAAATAATACTGGGAGTATGCTATAGGCCCCCTAACCTGAGGGAGGAAGTGGAGACGGATCTCCTATCACAAATTGGATTAGCAGCAAGGATGGGAAGTGTTATCATAATGGGGGATTTTAATTATCCAGATATAGATTGGGCGGAGGGAACCACGCATTCATTTAAGGCTCGCCAGTTCCTTAATGTCTTGCAGGACAATTTTATGGGTCAGATGGTAGACGCACCAACTAGAAATAAAACATTACTGGATCTACTGATTACCAACAATACAGACCTGATCACAGATGTGGAAATACGGGGCAATTTAGGTAACAGCGATCACAGGTCAATTAGTTTCAGTATAAATCACACAGATAGGAAACATGAAGGGAACACAAATACATTGAATTTCAAAAGAGCCAACTTCCCTAAACTACAAACCTTGCTAAAAGGCATAAATTGGGATAAAATATTAGGAACAAAGAATATGGAGGAGAGATGGGTTTGGTTTAAGAGCATATTAAATAAGGGCATTAGCCAATGTATCCCATTGGGTAATAAATTTAAAAGAGCAAACAAAAATCCTGGATGGCTTAACTCCAATGTAAAAATGCATATAAAAGCAAAGGAGAAGGCCTTCAAAAAATACAAGGTTGAGGGATCATCCTCGGCATTCAGACTTTATAAAGAATGCAATAAGAAATGTAAGGGTGCAATTAGGACGGCTAAGATAGAACACGAAAGACACATAGCGGAGGAGAGCAAAAAAAATCCCAAGAAATTCTTTAAGTATGTAAACAGTAAAAAAGGGAGGACAGACCATATTGGCCCCATAAAGAATGAGGAAGGACATCTGGTTACAAAGGATGGGGAGATGGCAAAGGTATTGAATTTATTCTTCTCCTCAGTATTCACGAGTGAATCGGGGGGCTTCAGTAACCAAAACTGCAGTTTATCCTCATGACACAACACAGAAAGCACCTACATGGTTAACAGAGGACGGAATTAAAATTAGACTTGAGAAACTTAACATTAATAAATCACCGGGACCAGATGGCTTGCATCCGAGGGTACTTAGGGAACTCAGTCAGGTGATTGCCAGACCGTTGTTCCTAATTTTTACAGACAGTCTATTGACTGGAATGGTACCAGCTGATTGGAGAAAAGCCAATGTAGCACCAATATTTAAAAAGGGCCCAAAAAACATCCCTGGGAATTACAGACCAGTTAGCCTAACATCAATAGTATGTAAACTCTTGGAGGGGATGATAAGGGACTATATACAAGATTTTAGTAATAAGAATGATATCATTAGCAGTAATCAGCATGGATTCATGAAGAATCGTTCTTGCCAAACCAATCTATTAACCTTCTATGAGGAGGTGAGTTGCCATCTAGATAAAGGAAGGCCCGTAGACGTGGTGTATCTGGATTTTGCAAAAGCATTTGACACAGTTCCCCATAAACGTTTACTGTACAAAATAAGGTGCGTTGGCATGGACCATAGGGTGAGTACATGGATTGAAAACTGGCTACAAGGGCGTGTTCAGAGGGTGGTGATAAATGGGGAGTACTCAGATGGTCAGGGGTGGGTAGTGGGATTCCCCAGGGTTCTGTGCTGGGACCAATCCTATTTAATTTGTTCATAAACAACCTGGAGGATGGGATAAACAGTTCAATCTCTGTATTTGCAGACGATACTAAGCTAAGCAGGGCAATAACTTCTCTGCAGGATGTGGAAATCTTGCAAAAAGACCTGAACAAATTAATGGGGTGGGCGACTACATGGCAAATGAGGTTCAATGTAGAAAAATGTAAAATAATGCATTTGGGTGGCAAAAATATGAATGCAATCTATACACTGGGGGGAGAACCTCTGGGGGAATCTAGGATGGAAAAGGACCTGGGGGTCCTAGTAGATGATAGGCTCAGCAATGGCATGCAATGCCAAGCTGCTGCTAATAAAGCAAACAGAATATTGGCATGCATTGAAAGGGGGATCAACTCCAGAGATAAAACGATAATTCTCCCGCTCTACAAGACTCTGGTCCGGCCGCACCTGGAGTATGCTGTCCAGTTCTGGGCACCAGTCCTCAGGAGGGATGTACTGGAAATGGAGCGAGTACAAAGAAGGGCAACAAAGCTAATAAAGGGTCTGGAGGATCTTAGTTATGAGGAAAGGTTGCAAGCACTGAACTTATTCTCTCTGGAGAAGAGACGCTTGAGAGGGGATATGATTTCAATTTACAAATACTGTACTGGTGACCCCACAATAGGGATAAAACTTTTTCGCAGAAGAGAGTTTAATAAGACTCGTGGCCACTCATTACAATTAGAAGAAAAGAGGTTTAACCTTAAACTACGTAGAGGGTTCTTTACTGTAAGAGCGGCAAGGATGTGGAATTCCCTTCCACAGGCGGTGGTCTCAGCGGGGAGCATTGATAGCTTCAAGAAACTATTAGATAATCACCTGAATGACCGCAACATACAGGGATATGTAATGAAATACTGACACATAATCACACACATAGGTTGGACTTGATGGACTTGTGTCTTTTTTCAACCTCACCTACTATGTAACTATGTAAATATGTAACTATGTAATTTACTGGTCACGGTCACTGATGAATGAATTTACTGGTCACTGGTGAATGAATTTACTGGTCACAGATTAATTAATTTACTGGTCACGGTCACAGATGAATGCATTTACTGGTCACGATCACTGATGAATGAATTTACTGGTCACTGTCACTGATGAATGAATTTACTGATCACGGTCACTGATGAATGAATTTACTGGTCACGGTCACAGATGAATGAATTTACTGGTCACGGTCACAGATGAATTAATTTACTGGTCACGGTCACTGATGAATGAATTCACTGGTCACGGGCACTGATTAATTATTTAACTGGTCACAGATGAATTAATTTACTGGTCACAGTCACTGATGAATTAATTTACTGGTCACGGTCACTGATGAATTAATTTACCGGTCACTGATGAATGAATTTACTGGTCACGGTTACTAATGAATGAATTTACTGGTCACAGATGAATGAATTTACTGGTCACGGTCACAGATGAACGATTTTACTGGTCACGGTCACTGATGAATGAATTTACTGGTCACGGTCACAGATGAATGAATTTACTGGTCACGGTCACTGATGAATGAATTTACTGGTCACAGATGAATGAATTTACTGGTCACAGATGAACGATTTTACTAGTCATGGTCACTGATGAATGAATTTACTGGTCACTGTCACTGATGAATGAATTTACTGGTCACAGATTAATGAATTTACTGGTCACTGTCACTGATGAATGAATTTACTGGTCACAGATGAACTAATTTACTGGTCACTGTCACTGATGAATGAATTTACTGGTCACAGATGAATGAATTTTACTGTTCACGGTCACTGATGAATGAATTTACTGGTCACAGATGAATGAATTTACTGGTCACGGTCACTGATGAATTAATTTACTGGTCACGGTCACTGATGAATGAATTTACTGGTCACTGATGATTGAATCTATTGGTCACAGTCACTGATGAATGAATTTACTGGTCACAGATGAACTAATTTACTGGTCACTGTCACTGATGAATGAATTTACTGGTCACAGATGAATGAATTTACTGGTCACGGTCACTGATGAATGAATTTACTGGTCACGGTCACTGATGAATGAATTTACTGGTCACTGATGAATGAATCTACTGGTCACGGTCACTGATGAATGAATTTACTGGTCATGGTCACTGATGAATGAATTTACTGGTCACAGATGAATGAATTTACTGGTCACTGATAAATTAATTTACTGGTCACTGATAAATGAATTTACTGGTCACGGTCACTGATGAATGAATTGATGTACTGCCACTGCTGGTCATGGTCACTGATTATGAATAAATGTACTGCCACTGGTCACTGATGCATAATGGCTGACCACTGGTCAGCCATTAATGCATCAGTGACCAGTGGCAGTACATTCATTCATCAGTGACCAGTGGCAGTACTGATAGTCTTGGCAGCAGCACTGCTTGGGGAATAACTGCTGGGTTGGCTGAGAGCTCTGCTGAAGTGCTCATTCACCACTGAGCTGATATCTCCCTGGAAATAGGTGACAGGACGCTTCTGGAGGGCTCTCCTTCTCTGGACTTCTCTGGACACCTGCCATTGAACGGAGTGTAACTTACACATGTCATTCTAAAGGCGTCTGTAATGTTGGAATGCATCTTTTTTTCTAAATTAAGCATAAAAATAAAAAAGCCGTTTATACTTACAGTGGAATGTTTTTACTTATTTTTTTTTTTGCGCAGTTGCGTATAGTTTGTATACTGTTTTTGTGTGTGTTTGCAAAAATAAAGTGGCCCGGTCTGGATGAAGTCTAGGGCCAAATTTTTTCCAGTCCAGCCCTGTACTTGCCCAACAAGTCCTAGTTCCTACCGGTAGGCTCTGTCCTTCCCAGATGCATAGCAGTTCATTTCTGCTTCTTCTGACTTACCAAGTGATGGCTGGGGCTGCAGCACAACCTTACCAGTGTAATGTGCTCTCTCTCCTCTTCTCCTCACTGACAGCCCAGGAGAGGGAGAACAGCTGCAGCATTCACTACAGTATGTGTAAGCAGCTGCACCATGTGTGACACTGTCAGTGACAGTCTGATCCATACACCTGTAATCCAGGAAATGCCTTACTCTGGGGCTATGCATCAATTTCTTTTGTTTTATATTTGAAATACAAACACTGTACATTCCAGTATGTTAAAGTTATGTTTACACAAAATATGTGCTCAACTCTTTATACTCTGTTCCTGTATTTTTTTAGGCTTTGTGCATAAATATTAGTCTCAGAAGCAAGTCAAATACTGTATACTTTCAGTTGCTTTCAGGCACGATTTGAACTTTTTTCAGATATGTGACATTTTAATTAACGGGCGGAGAGGAAACCAATGCAATCTACTATTACTTTGTGATATAAGCACAAAATAGATTCAGAAATCATACTTGTTACTGTAGCGCTACCCTTGGCTAGGGTTACTGTTTTGAAATCCCAGGTTCTATTCCTGCAAGTGCAGCAGCCAGTCAAACGGCAACTTCACACACTGATTCAGGAACACAGTCCATAAGGGTTGCCTTTGTAGCGCCCTGGGGTTTAGTCAGGGAGCTCCTCACCAAATTCCTTGTCAGGGGTAGCTACCTTAGTTAAATTGTTAGAGATCCATTGATTTCTCCCTAAGTTTGGCCTTGTTGTACTTTTCTCTTCTACCACTAGGTGGTCAGGCACTTGGTGGTACTAGGTCTGGTTATGGGTATATGGGGTATCTCAGCCAATGGGCAGAGGTTTTCTTGAATCCCTTGGCCTGCTGGGAAAGCCTATATATTTGGGGGGAGTCAGGTGATCTCTGTTCTGTGCCAACCGGACTGCCGTCTGGGTGGACGTGTGTTATCTGCCCTGGGCTGCTAGTCCGGAGATTGGGCCTATCCCGGGGCATCTGGCTGCCAGGCTGTGTGAGGGCTTATCTAGAAGTAAGAGGGCAGCGCAAGGTTGGGACTGCGGCTTGCAGTCCAACCAAAAGTTACGGTTCTGCCGACTGGAGAACCTGTCATGGTCAGAGGTAGGGAAGCTGTCGCCACTAAGGGGCTGACCACATTTACCAGGGACCACAGTGAGTAACTAAAGCAAGTACCGGAGCAAAATTCTCACCGAATGGGCACGGTGGAGAATCTGGAAACTTCAGGCGGTGATCAAGTCAGGGACCCAACCAGCGGAGGTGACGATGGCAGAGCAGCCTTGTGTATCAAGCTTGGGACCGAGCCGGTCAGCAGGGGTGAAGCTTGAAGGTATCCGAAGTGCCAAGCTAGGGACCCAGCAAGGAAGCGTGGGTGACGCTTGAGGGAGATACCACAGCAAAAGCGTGGAGGAGCTCACAGGATTCAGAGTTAGTGAATCAGAGGGTCCAGTGAGAGACCAGGAGCTCAAGGAGCTGAAGAACTACAAGTCGAAGTTGTAATAAAGCTGAGAGAACTGTTACGTTTGAAATAGGAACTGCTAACCGCTTGCCGCCCACCGACTGTCATATGACGGCCAGGCAGCGTGGCTCTCATTCTGGGAGGGCGTCATATGACGCCCTCGCCTTCCTGGCCCACCAGGGGGTGCGCACGCGCTGGCGGCGGCAATCGTGCGTGCCCGCCTTGTGTCACTGGGGACCCGATGCGCGTGCCCGGTGGCCGCGATGTTCACCGGGCACCCGCGATTGCCCGGTAACACAACAGGATCGTGGATCTGTGTGTGTAAACATACAGATCCACGTCTTGTCAGGTGAGGGGAGACCGATGGTATGTTCTCAGTACAGAGGAACAATGATCGGTCTCCTCCCCTTGTGAGTCCCCCCCCCTCTACAGTTAGAATCATGCCCTAGGAAACATAATTAACCCCTCGATCACCCCTTGTGTTTACCCCTTCCCTCCCAGTCACATTTATACAGTAATCAGTGCATTTTTATAGCACAGATCGCTGTATAAATGTGAATGGTCCCAAAAATGTGTCAAAAGTGTTCGATCTGTCTGACGCAATATTGCAGTCACAATAAAAATCGCAGATCACCGCCATTACTAGTAAAAAAAAATAATTTAAAAAATGCTATAAATCTATCCCCATTTTGTAGACACTATAACTTTTGTGCAAACCAATCAATATACACTTATTGCAATTTTTGTTTTACCAAAAATATGTAGAAGAATACATATAGGCCTAAACTGAGGAAAAAATTTGTTTAAAAAAAAATTGGATATTTATTATAGCAAAAAGTTAAAAATATTGTGTTTTTTTCAAACTTGTCCCTCTTCTTTTGTTTATAGTGCAAAAAATAAAAACCACAGAGGTGACCAAATACCACCAAAAGAAAGCTCTATTTGTGGGGAAAAAAATAAAAAACAATTTCATCTGGGTACAGTGTTGCATGATCGCGCAATTGTCATTCAAAGTGTGACAGCGCTGAAAGCTGAAAAATGGCCTGGGTGGGAAGGGGGTGAAAGTGCCTGGTATTAAGGTGGTTAAAGTGATTGTAAGCCTTCGTTTTTTTTTAATCTCCACTGTGCATCTCGTTTTGCACAGTGTGGCCCCAAACCTCGTCTTCTGGCCCCCCCGCGCGGCTCTTCCTCGCATTTGTAAACCCCCTGGGAGAAGCGCTGTCCCTGGGGGTTACTTTGCGGGCGCGCTCCCGAGTCCAGCATTTGCGTGCATAGACACAGAATGCCGGACTCTGCCCCGCCCCCCAGCGCCCGCATCATTGGATTTAATTGACAGCAGCGGGAGCCAATGGCTGCGCTGTTATCAATCTATCCAATCAAGAGCCGAGAACCCCGGGCAGAGAAGGTAATCGCGTCTCCGCGTCTCAGAGGGAACAAACGGGCTCAGGTAAGTAAAACGGGGGGGGGGGGGGGCTGGGGGGGCGGTCAGTGTCAGAAGTTTTTTCACCTTAATGCATAGGATGCATTAAGGTGAAAAAAAGGAGGGTTTACAACCGCTTCAAGTACTTTAGCCATAGGGGACAGCAAGCCTGCACGTGCAGAAGTGGCACCTTGCTGGGGCCTTTCCCTATACAGCTGTCTCCCAATTGAAGTCTCGGAGTCTGCCTATTGAAATTGCAACACTTAAGGGTGTCCTGGCCCTAACCCTCTTTCCCTTGCAAAATATAAAAGGACTATTAAAAGAAATAAAACCTCTTTTGCATCCAAGAAGTGTCTGGTGCCCAATGACTTTTACCACCTTTGCGCCTACTATGCCTCACAACCCACTACATATTGAAGGATTTCAGCTGTCTGTGGCCTCAAAGGTTCTCATTAGACTGGAAGAGGTTAGAGATTCTGCTACATTTGGCACCCAACGTGGGGCTAAAGTGTCGTCTTTGCAGCAGTCCCCCATAGCAACCGGCTTCTGCTCCATCGGGACTTCGCCTGGCTCCGTGGGAAGGTGGCAAGTAACATTTACCCTTGTTATAGACTGTGTTGTCGTGTGTGTACTATTAGCGTGGGGAAGAACCAATGTGTCTCACTGCACATGGGAAAGAATCAGCCTGGTCTTTTGACACTTCCCACCAGCACTGTAAGGGTTAAAACAGGCCCCAAAATGGACTCCTGTACAGTTTTGGCGCGCCACAGCAAGAAGGAGGTGGGCGCCACAGTTCCCGAGAAACCTTTGCATCAATCCGTTGGCAGGGGGAGGAGCTCCCGCTCTGCAAAGGAGGATAGTGCCACCACATGTGTTTGATCATGAGTTAGTGAAGGAGATGGTGCAGTTCGTGAATGAGATGGCGGATTGGAGAAAGTACACTCCGGGTGTCTATATTGACCAGAGCGGCGGAAAACCTGTCATGACCGATACAGGAGTGCGGTACACACCGAATGGTCAGCTGGCTTTATACACGGCTGGAGGCTACGAGTCTCTGGGATTGATTTGTGGAAAATTTTCTGGCCTGACCACGCAGCTAAAGGCCTTGGATTGTATGTGGACGCTGTTGGGAGCATCTGTTCGAAGTTACCTCTTCAACTCTACCTCCACGGGTCCTACAAGTGGATTGGGACAAGAGTGTTGCTGTCCTGTCGGAGGGGGATGTCCAAAGTTCCTCTGTGTTTACCCAAGCTGTGCAGGAAGCTGCTGCCCCTATCTCGGCATCTACCTCAGGACCCAGTGCACCGATTGCTCCCAAGGGTCGAGGCCAGGCCAGGATGCTGGCGTTGATGACTGGTTTGCCCGAGAGAAAAATACCAGGGCTGGGTAAGTCAGTGAGCAGTGAGCAGTGAGCATGGTGTGCCTGTGCGGGAAGTGATACCGGTGGCCACAAGGGGAGTTGACCCAGAGGTGCCAACCAAGGCGAAAGCCAAGAGATATTATCTCTGGCCGAAGAGTGTTCAACCATCTCAGGTTCGGACATTTCATCTGATAAGTTATTGGAACTCTTTTCGGACACTTTGGGGGTTATTTACGAAAGGCAAATCCACTTTGCACTACAAGTGCAAACTACAAGTGCAAAGTGCACTTGGAAGTGCAGTCGCTGTAGATCCGAGGGGGACATGCAAGGAAAATAAAAAACAGCATTTTAGCTTGCACGTGATTGGATAATAAAATCAGCAGAGCTTCCCCTCATTTCACATCTACCCCTCAGATTTACAGCGACTGCACTTCCAAGTGCACTTTCAGTGCAATTTCAAGTGCACTTTGCACTTGTAGTTTGCACTTGTAGTGCAAAGTGGATTTGCTTTTAGTAAATAATCCCCTTTGTCTTACTCAGGGAAGTGGGGAGAGAGTGATGAGAGAGGAAGAGTTAACTAGCAATGTGCAGGAAGACGAAATGCCTGCTACTACTACTACCAGTGTGCAGATTATGCTGTCAGCCAGTGCAGCTCCGCTGATCAGCATTACCAGGTCCTTTGAGGAGGACCCAGGGAATCAATGGGTTCCCACAGCTCTGCCTATTACGCCCATACCAAGCTCCAAAGCGGATCGCAAGCCGGAGGTGGTTGCTGGATATCTAGTTCAGTGCGCCCCAGATGCTCGGGTTCTATCTGGGTACGGAGATCCTAAAACCCTGCCTCGGCTGTCCAAGATACAACAGATCATCATTAAGAGAATAGCAGAAAATTACGGGTATTTATACCCTTACATTCTCCCTCATCTGAAAGAGGAGATGTGGCACCCTCTACCAATAGGTAGGTGCTAGTGTAGGATTTTTGCTGGTTTAGGCCCCATGTACACTGCTGCTGTTAAACAGATGTTCAGAGGCAGTTGGACGCTTTTTTTCAACTGCCCCTGAATTCATTCAAAGTTATCTTACCTGACCATGTGCACAGTTTCGTTTACAGTCGTTTTTAGGCGGGTGCCTAAAGTTTCTTTGAAGGCAAAAAATTAGTTCAGGCGGCGAAGATTTCCACGTTTCAGAGGCCAACCGCGGCCTAAACGCGGTACTGGCGTTTAGCCGCTTTTTTTGCTTATAAGCGTTTTTAAAGGTACCCTGTTTTTTGGACATTAAAAATCTCAAAAAATGATGGCAAATGATGAAAAGCAATTAAAAAAATATTTTAAAAAATTGTAATTGCTTGCAATGATTCATAGACCATTTATATACCCTAATGAGCCCTTGATCCAATCCAATACACCACTAGCAATGCTTGTTAGATTTGAACAAGCAACTTGTGGCAGGTGACGTGGCAAGTGGACAATCCACAACTTGTGGCAGGTGACGTGGCAAATGACAATTCGCAACATGTGGCAGGTGACGTGGCAAGTGGACAATCTACAACTTGTGGCAGGTGACGTGGCAAGTGGACAATCCACAACTCGTGGCAAGTGGACAATCCACAACTTGTGGCAGGTGACGTGGCAAGTGGACAATCCACAACTTGTGGCAGGTGACGTGGCAAATGACAATCCACAACTTGTGGCAGGTGGCATGGCAAGTGGACAATCCACAACTTGTGGCAGTTGACAATCTGCAACTTGTGGCAGGTGACCTGGCAAGTGGACAATCCGCAACTTGTGGCAGGTGACGTGGCAAGTGGACAATCCGCAACGTGTGGCAAGTGACAATCCGTAACTTGTGGAAGGCGACGTGGCAAGTGACATGCTAAATACAAGTACACTGCTGCTCTCTCAGCTGCTGCTACTCATTCTGGTCTCACAAAATGGCTGAAATAGTTAAACAACACTGTTTTTTGAGCTTGGGGAGGGTTTTATGATGTTATCTTAACTAAATGCTTCTAGATACAAACGCCGCTAAACACGGCATGCAAACGCGGCTAAATGGGCGTTTTAAATGCCGGTTTCAAGGTGTAAAAAAAAACCATTCAGAGGATTTTGCCTTAGCGTCCCGTGTACATGGAGCCTTAATCTGTCAGCGGAAGTAAATTTGGGCAGGCCTATGCTTTGAGCTAGGCCTGTCTGTTTTGATCTGGGGGCAGGGAGTGGTTAGTGTAGCAGTGGGTGTGGCCGCCTGTGCTCTAGTTCTGAGGGGCCTCCCCTGCTTCCAGGGAGAATGTTCTGATAGAGGGACAGGGCCTGGAACTAGAGTGGCAGGCAGCTTATATGGGAGCCCTGACTAATCCCCAACTGGTATTGGCAGGGGGCGGGCCTCCTATATAAGCTGAGGTAACATACCATTGGGGAGGAGTTGTCGGCCGGGTGGAGAATGGAATACTAGACAGCAGCAGGAGGGCACCCCTATCGGGGGGGGGGTGCGCCGATCGCAGGGGGAGGCCCTGGGAAAACTGTGAAGGAACTTTGCCTTTACACGGTCATTGGCAATGTCCTTATCATTACACGGTCAATGATAAGGAACCCCTGGAGCAGAGGGGCAGGTCAAGTTCTCCATCAAGGACTTGGGGCAGAGAAAGGTCGGTGAGTGTACCACAGTGGAGGGCTGGATGTGCCAGGAAGTCTGTGGGTGAACTTTACTTCTACACGGTCATTAGTGAACTCTTCGTTATTACACGGTCAATGATGAGGAGTCCTGGATCAGAGGAGAGACTGTGGGGAGTTGTGTCAAATTGATGTGGCCTGAGGGCACAGAATTTGCAAGCAGGGCTAGCTGGGAACAGTAGTCCATCACACTTAATGTGCTTTTAAACTACTAGGCCTCCAGGGAGAGGTACTGCAGGCCTCTGGCCTAGTAGTAGCGAGGAACTGAGTCTGCATTGAGGAACTATTCAGAGTGGGTCCCTTTGCTTTAAGAAGAGGATGTGACATTACACTAATAACTACAGTATAGTTTGTGCAGGAGGAGAGGATTTTCTGGGAACATCACACTTACAGGGTCAAGAGTGGTGTCCTCATCCTTACACAGTCACGGGTGAGGAAGTTCTGGAAGCAATAGTCTGCAGGAGTTACGCAGAGGAGGAGCAACCGTCTTCATGGAGATGCAGGGAAAAAAAAAGGACTGTAGCTGTTAATCATGCACATCCTTCCTTCAGGCTCAAACTATGTGCTAATCAGTAAAATCTACAAATATGATGGCAAAGTGAATTATACTATGGGCATCTCATATACCCCTTTCCCCAACCAAGTTGTATCCCCCAATAAACAAAAAAAACAAAATCAGCAAAGGACTGTTCATTGTCTCAGTCTGCAAGTAATATATGTGAGTCTGGCAGCAGGGAAATATGGTGGATGTTTGTAACTAGTGGCAACTACACCGCTACACATACCTTGTGGATTACAAATATGGGTTGTGTGATGTCAAAGACGCTCTGCCGACAGTTACCTTGCACACCCATTTAAAATGTTATTAATGGGAATATCCCAGAAAGCTGTAACGCCAGGACTGTGCTGGTCTGAATGCTACCAGCAGTTACAGGAAGCGATCACTTGAGTCCATTGGTTAAAAAGATTAAAATTAGTGGGGTGTTTCACTCTGAAGAGCGATCTGTGAACTATAGCAGGTTGTTGGTTGCAAAAGAACGACGAAAGTTTCTGTCCTTGGCTACCATGTGGGAAGACTGAAGGTGTCCGTGCAAGGGGGCTTGTGTCCCGAAGTGTGGTCCCTTGCAGTTTGGCCTGACTGCTTGTTGCTTGAAATGCAGTCATGCCCTGTGCCTAGAGTTTCCATTAACCACTTGCCGACCAGCCGCCGCAGTTTTACTGCGGCAGAATGTTACGGCTGGGTGAAACAACGTTATGTAATGTCGCTTCGCCCTGTGGCCACTAGGGGCGCGCGCCCGGAGACCATGCGAGTGCCCGGCACTCACACACACTCACACACGTTTACACACACAGATCCCGGTTCTCTGAGGGGAGAAGAGACTGATCGTCTGTTCATACAAAGTATGAACAGCGATCTGTCATCTCCCCATGACAGTCCCCTCCCCCCTTTAGTTAGAACACAGAGAGGGAACACAATTAACCCCTTGATCGCCCCCCCCCCCCCGTGTTAACCCCTTCCCGGCCAGTGACATTTTTACAGTAATCAGTGCATTATCATAGCACTGATCGCTGTATAAATGCCAGTGGTCCCAAAAATGTGTCAAAAGTGTCCGATGTGTCCGCCATAATGTCACAGTCCCGATAAAAAATCACAGATCGCTGCTATTACTAGTAAAAAAAAATAATAATAAAAATGCTATAAATCTATCCCCTATTTTGTAGACGCTATAACATTTGCGCAAACCAATCAATGTACGCTTATTGCGATTTTTATTACCAAAAAAATGTAGAAGAATACATATTGGCCTAAACTGAGAAAAAATAGCTTTTTTTAAAAAAAATGGGGATATTTATTATAACAAAACGTACAAAATATTGTGTTTTTTTTTCAAAATTGTCGCTCTTTTTTTTTATTAGCGCAAAAAATAAAAAACACAGAGATGATCAAATACTACCAAAAGTAAGCTCTATTTGTGGGGAAACAAGGACATCACCGCACGACCGCGCAATTGTCAGTTAAAGCGACGCAGTGCCGAATCGCAAAAAATGGCCTGGTCATTCAGCAGCCAAATCTTCCGGGGCTGAAGCGGTTAAAGAAGAAAAGGAATTGCTGGGAAATGTAGTCCATTTACAGTAAAGTTAATGAACGGTAACCGGTCATGGACACTGAACATGTAGCTAGTTAGAATAGGCTGTGATAGGGAAATGATTGCCTATTTCTTCAAATGATGGACTCATACATATACAGTGGGGCAAAAAAGTATTTAGTCAGCCACCCATTGTGCAAGTTATCCCACTTAAAAAGATGAGAGAGGCCTGTAATTGTCATCATAGGTATACCTCAACTATGAGAGACAAAATGTGGAAACAAATCCAGACAATCACATTGTCTGATTTTTGAAAGAATTTATTTGCAAATTATGGTGGAAAATAAGTATTTGGTCAATATGAAAAGTTCATCTCAATACTTTGTTATATATCCTTTGTTGGCAATGACAGAGGTCAAATGTTTTCTGTAAGTCTTCAAAAGGTTGTCACACACTGTTGCTGGTATGTTGGCCCATTCCTCCATGCAGATCTCCTCTAGAGCAGTGATGTTTTGGGGCTGTCGCTGGGCAACATGGAATTTCAACTCCCTCCAAAGGTTTTCTATGGGGTTGAGATCTGGAGACTGGCTAGGCCACTCCAGGACCTTGAAATGCTTCTTACGAAGCCACTCCTTCGTTGCCCGGGCGGTGTGTTTGCGATCATTGTCATGCTGAAAGACCCAGCCACGTTTCATCTTTAATGCCCTTGCTGATGGGAGGAGGTTTGCACTCAAAATCTCACAATACATGGCCCCATTCATTCTTTCATGTACACGGATCAGTTGCCCCAAAGCATGATGTTGCCACCCCTAAGCTTCACAGTAGGTATGGTGTTCTTTAGTTGCAACTCAGCATTCTCTTTCCTCCAAACACGACGAGTTGTGTTTCTACCAAACAGTTCTACTTTGGTTTCATCTGACCATATGACATTCTCCCAATCCTCTTCTGGATCATCCAAATGCTCTCTAGCAAACCTCAGACGGGCCCGGACATGTACTGGCTTAAGCAGGGGGACACGTCTGGCACTGCAGGATCTGAGTCCCTGGCGGCGTAGTGTGTTACTGATGGTATCCTTTGTTACATTGGTCCCAGCTCTCTGCAAGTCATTCACTAAGTCCCCCCCGTGTGGTTCTGGGATTTTTGCTCACCGTTCTTGTGATCATTTTGACCCCACAGGGTGAGATCTTGCGTGGAGCCCCAGATCGAGGGAGATTATCAGCGGTCTTGTATGTCTTCCATTTTCTAATTATTGCTCCCACAGTTGATTTCTTCACACCAAGCTGCTTGCCTATTGCAGATTCAGTCTTCCCAGCCTGGTGCAGGTCTACAATTTTGTTTCTGGTGTCCTTCGACAGCTCTTTGGTCTTCACCATAGTGGAGTTTGGAGTGTGACTGTTTGAGGTTGTGGACAGGTGTCTTTTATACTAATAACAAGTTCAAACAGGTGCCATTAATACAGGTAATGAGTAGAGGACAGAGGAGCCTCTTAAAGAAAAAGATACAGGTCTGTGAGTGCCAGAAATCTTGCTTGTTTGTAGTTGACCAAATACTTATTTTCCACCATAATTTGCAAATAAATTCTTTCAAAAATCAGACAATGTGATTGTCTGGATTTGTTTCCACATTTTGTCTCTCATAGTTGAGGTATATCTATGATGACAATTACAGGCCTCTTTCATCTTTTTAAGTGGGAGAACTTGCACAATTACTGGCTGACTAAATACTTTTTTGCCCCACTGTATATCAGGACGGTCACTGATCGACGTATTGCTGAAAGTCTTATAGTTCTATACTGCTGATGAAAGGGGGCGGCATTCTTACAGAGAATGGGGCCTGCTTTAAAAAAATGTAAGTAATCTAGACATTGTGGGGGATTAGCTCATGGGGATCACCTTTTTCTGGGAAAAAGGGTCAGCGTGCAGGCAATTTCTTTAAAATCTGGCGGGTTGCCAGGTTTATTTAGCTTTGGAGGTTTGCACAATAATGAAAACAAACAAAAAATAGTAAAGCAAATCCTTGCCGTCTAGCGCTAAACTATACAGCAGACTTCCTCTCTATACGGTGTGGAGCTGGTCCGCGACACCCACAAACATGTGGTAAAGCAAACCTTCCTTTTAAGTGCAAACAGAGCTCTCTCTCGTGACAGGCCAGAGCTAGCCTGTGCTCTCTTCCTGCTCATTTAAAGTCCACCTAAGCGTGGACTCAAGTGGACCACAACATCCGGATCGGAACCAAGCCTGCCACAGAGGCTGAAAAAACCCGGGCAGGATTCAGGTTCAGTCTCTTACAACAGAACGCATGCGAGGTGAAATGTACCAATTATCCATTACCTCAACTCGCATACTGTCACAACATATATACGATGTTCTCACGTTTCGTACTGCCCTCGGCTGAGGACCAGTTTAAATCACTGTGTACGTATCGCACAATGCTCTTATAGGATAGGATGCTTTTGCATTGTTTGTTTTCTCTCTTTCAGGTGTTGCTGAGTCGGTGCGTCTTCCTTGGCCAAGGAGAGACAGGGATCTAACCGGATAACAACACTAACCATTTGTATATTGTTACAACTGTGTATATTAGATAGATAGTCAGGGAGCAATGCTATTGCCTTACTGCCTTTAAAGTGTAAATAATCATTTTGATATCTAAATGTCATACGTGACTAACTATTTCATGTTCAATAATAATGTTTATTCATGGGGTACGCCACATACATTTGTTATCTTGTTATATTGTTAATCCTTTCCTGTTTTCCCTACTTATCCCAGTTTTGCCAAGACATCCACTCTCAGGCTTGGGAGCTCAAATTATTTTGCAAACTCTGTAGTTTGTAGTTTCTTGGGCAGGGGGAGGATGTAGCGCCCTCAGTCAGGAAGCTCCTCACCAAATTCCTTGTCAGGGGTAGCTACCATAGTTAAATTGTTAGAGATCTATTGATTTCTCCCTAAGTTTGGCCTTGTTGTACTTTTCTCTTCTACCACTAGGTGGCCAGGCACTTGGTGGTACTAGATATGAGAAGGACAACCTAAGGTCAGGTTATGGGCTTATGGGGTATCTCAGCCAAGGGGCAGGGATTTTCTTGAATCCCTTGACCTGCTGGGAGAGCCTATATATTTGGGTGGAGTCAGGTGATCTCTGTTCTGTGCCACCCGGACTGCCTTCTGGGTGGACCTGTGTCGTCTTCCCCAGGCTGCTAGGCCAGAGTTTGGGCCTGCCCCGTGGGCATCTGGCTGCCAGGTTGTGTGAGGGCCTATCTAGAAGTAAGAGGTTAGCGCAGGGTTGGGACTGCGGCTTGCAGTCCAACCAAAAGTGACGTTTCTGCCGACTGGAGAACCTGTTGTGGTCGGAGGTAGAAGGGAAGCTGTTGCCACTTAGGGACCAACCATCTTTACCAGGGACCAGGGACCACAGTGAGTAACTGAAGCAAGTACCGGAGCAACATTCTCACCGAAAGGACATGGTGGAGAATCGGGAAACTTCAGGCGGTGGTCAAGTCAGGGACCCAACCAGCAGAGGTGACGCTTGCAGAGCAGCCTTGTGTGTCAAGCTAGGGACCAAGCCGGTCAGCTTGAGGGAGATACCACCGCAAAAGCCTTGAAGAGCTCACGGGTTTCAGAGTTAGTGAATCAGAGGGTCCAGTGAGAGACCAGGAGCTCAAGGGGCTGAAGAACTACAAGAAGAAGTTGTAGTAAAGCTGAGAGAACTGTTACGTTTAAATTAGAAACTGTTAAGTACTGTAGCCATAGGGGAGAGCAAACCCGCACGTGCAGAAGTAGCACCTTGCTGGGGCCTTTCCCTGTACAGCTGTCTCCCTATTGAAGTCTCTGAGTCTGCCTATTGAAATTGCAACTACTTACTGGTGTCCTGGCCCTAACCCTCTTTCCCTTGCAAAATATAAAAGGACTGTTAAAAGAAATAAAACCTCTTTTGCATCAAAGAAGTGTCTGGCGCCCAATGACTTTTACCACCTTTGCACCCACTATGCTTCACAACTCACTACATATTGAAGGGTGTCAGCGGTCTTTGGCATCAAAGGTTCTCATTAGACTAGAAGAGGTTAGAGAATCTGCTACACCTTTTTGAAGTTTTATTGCAGCATTAACTTGGTTGGGTTCTGGGAGCTGTGGGGTACTCCACATTACTAACTGGAACAATGAGGAAACTCTTCCATGTAGTAGCTCTGCTGAACAGTTGCTTAAAAGAGAAGTATGGAACTGCTGCTGTGGCACACAGATGACACCGCAGGGTGTGTTCATACTGCCAGGACATGTGTAGTCGCAAGGGCTGTCAGGAAATGCATTTCAGAGTCTAGGACCTGCCTCCTTCCGCAGTCTGTAAAGCTCCAGAAACAGGGGGAAGCAGTCCAGACTAGCAGCCTGCAGGACCCAGAGCAGTCTAAAGCAAACAATTATGCTCTGCTGATTACAGGAGAACCAAAAACTAAATTTGCCTTAGGGTCCTTGCACACTGGAGCGGGGGCGTTGTCGGTGGTAAAGCGCCGCTATTGTAAGCGGTGCTTTACCGTCGGTATGCGGCCGCTAGCGGGGCGGTTTTACCCCCTGCTAGCGGCTGAGAAAGGGTTAAAACCACCGCAAAGCGCCTCTGCAGAGGCGCTTTGCCGGCGGTATAGCCGCGCCTTCCCATTGATTTCAATGGGCAGGAGCGGTGAAGGAGCTGTATACACTCCGCTCCTTCACCCCTCCGAAGATGCTGCTGGCAGGACTTTTTTTACCATCCTGCCAGCGCAGCGCTCCAGTGTGAAAGCCCTCGGGGCTTTCACATTGGAATTAAAGCAGCGGCTGTTTCGGGTCGGTTTGAAGGCGCTATTATTAGCGCAATAGCGCCTGCAAACCGCCCCAGTGTGAAAGGACCCTTAGCAAAAAAAAAATAGCAGCCTAGCCAGAAGGTGTTACATTACAATGGATATACCAACTTGTATGAAGGTATGTCAGGTAGTAGCTAAATGTTACTTATGCTAAAGACTAGATTTAGGTTGACGCAGCCCTCCACACCTCATGTTGCTGTCATTACCAAATTCCTGCCACAGCAGTCTGGCTAGGTCCTAATTGTTATTCTCCCTGCACAGTTGTGCTTTCGTGTTGATGTAATAGTATATTGTGTAATCACATTCTGTGTTTGTACACTTTAAAATTGAAATATTAGCATAGCAGGGCGAAAGTTTGTCCTACTCTTCTAGTCGTCAACTTTAGGTATACTGATGCAGAGTGAGAAAACTGTCTCTTTTAGGATTGGACTACTTGCTATGACCATAACATTAGACCTTATGTAATACTTAAAGGGGTTGTAAACATTCGTGATTTTTCACCTTAATGCATCCTATGCGTTTTAGGGGTCCAAAACAGAGCTTGTGATGGAAAATAATATAAATGGACTAGAAGTGGACTAAACCTGTAATGGTATTTCTTCTTTATAAACACAGGTCTTATTAGAAGCTGGCTTAACAGCAGTGGGAATCCTCTGGGGTATAGAAGGCACCTGCCTGGGAACCAAATTGCCTACATCAATACTACAAGGGCTAAGTTTACCTTTACAAAAAAATAATATTTGCACATATTGTTGCAGGTAAAAAATGTGCTTTTATTATTTTCTTCCAAAGGAGTCTGCAAAGTATTGCACCTGTGATTATTGGATCGCGGGTGCACTATCAGGTTCCTGCAAACTCTTTCTCTAGCTCTCTGCCCTTACCTCCCTAAAGCCCCATAAACACGATAGGTCTTTGTGCAAACTTTCCCTTGGATTTTTGTACAAAGGGCGTTGGCCATAAGTTTGTATTGCATACAGACGGCAGGACTTTTCCAGCCAACTTTCACAAAATCACATGGTTTTTCAGCTCTTTACCACCACCCTTTGGTCAACTTCTGTATTGTTGCCTGATATTATGTCAATCTCGCCACTTTTATCGGCGAGATTGACACCTTGCGAGCCGGATTCACACTGGTGCGGGGATCCGACTTGGATCCCCGCCAATGCCAGGCACTGTGTTTGGTATGAATCTTGAGGGGGAACTCCATGCCAAATTTTAAATAAAAAACCAGCATGGGTTCCCCTCCAGGGGCATACCAGGCCCTTAGGTCTGGCATGGATTTTAAGGGGAACCCCTACACCGAAAAAACGGCGTGGGGGTCCCCCCAAAATCCATACCAGACCCTTATCCGAGCACGCAGCCCGGCCGGTCAGGAAGGGGGGTGGGGACGAGCGAGCGGCCGGGCTGCGTGCTCGGATAAGGGTCTGGTATGGATTTTGGGGGGCCCCCCACGCCGTTTTTCGGCGTAGGGGGTTCCCCTTAAAATTCATACCAGACCGAAGGGCCTGGTATTCCCCCAGAGGGGAATTCCCTCTCGCGCCCGCCGCAGTAGGAAAATGTGTTTTTCCTATTTCAGCCAGCGCGAGATGTACAGTACCCTGTCGCCGAGAACCAGCGCGATCGGATCACGCTGGAAACATTCTCGCGGCTGCGTACTGTAGTTTGTACAAAAGTCCGATACTTTTGTGTACACACGATCGGACTTTGCTCCATCGGACTTTTGTTGCCGGAAAGTATATGCGTTCGCACAGCCAACAAAAGTCCGATGGGAACAGAAAGTTTGTCCGATGGAGCGTATACACGGTCGGATGTTGCACCAAAACAGCTAATTTGCATGTTTGTTGTCAAAAAGTCAGATCGTGTGTATGGGCCTTAAGGGCTTTCAGTTGGAGAGCTAGAGGAAGTGTCAAAGTACACTGTTCCACTGATAACTATAAGTGCAGTGGTGGCAAAGGGTACTTGTAGTTCATTCATAGATCCTTGTGATTTTTAAAGTGACAGTGGCTGCGGGAGAGTAGAACTCTAATGCAGCGTACACACGATTGGACTTTACGACCGGACTTGTCCGACGGACGCCGATTCACCAAATCCGGCGGACAATCCGATCGTGTGTGGGCTTCACCAGACCTTCAGCTGACTTTTCCAGTCGCAAATCTGACAGACTTTAGATTTGGAACATGCTTCAAATCTTTACGTCGTAACTCCGCCGGACCCAGAAATCCGCTCGTCTGTATGCTAGTCCGACGGACTAAAACCGGCGCTAGGGCAGCTATTGGCTACTGGCTATCAACTTCCTTATTTTAGTCCGGTGTACATCATCACGTACGAATCCGTCGGACTTTGGTGTGATCGTGTGTAGGCAAGTCCATTCGTTAAAAAGTCAGTCGGAAGTCCGTCGAAAGTCAGCTGGAAAGTGTATCGGACCAGTCCGGTCGAAAAGTTCACCCGTGTGTACGCGGCCTTATACTAATAAAATAACCTTATGGGTCCACCGATATTTTTCCGTATTAAAATTTTACATGTCTGAGACAAATCAGAGTGCAGTCTATATTGATGATAAATGATAGTACATTTGTCTTTTTTTAAATGTAGTGTAGCACCCTGGTGTTTAGGCAGGGTTGCTAGTAAATTTATTTTGCCAGGTGGTAGTTGCCCTGGTTAATTGTTAGATCCACTGATTCCTCTCTAGTTCTGGACTTGCTGCACCTTCTCTCTTCTGTCGCTAGGTGGCATTATGCTGGTGACATTAGACAAGGGCTTAGCAAGGTCAGGTTATGAATGGATGGGGTGTCTCAGCCAATTGGCAGGGTTTTCTTGAGTCCCTTGGCCTGCTGGGAGAGCCTATTCATTTGGGTGGAGTCAGGTAATTGGGGTTCGTGCCACCTGGACGGCTGTCTGGCCGGACGGGTGTTATGCTTCCCCCAAGCTGCTAGGCTGTCTGAGGGCCTATCCAGAAGCAGGAGAAGCAGCGCAGGGTTGGGACTGCAGGATTGGAGTCCAACCGAGAGTAACGGTTCAGCCGTCAAGGAACCAGATGTGGTCGGAGGTAGAGTGGAAGCTGTCGCCACTAAGGGACCAATCACCTTGTTACCGGAGACCACTGTGAGTGAGCTGGAGCCAGTACCAGAGCAGTCTTCTCACCAGCTGGGTGAAGAAGTGGGAAAACTTCAGCAGGTGCCAAGCCAGGGACCCAGCAGCACAGCAGAGGTGACATTGAGGAGCATCAGTGAGTGCCAAGCCAGGGACCTAGCATGTCAGCAGGGGTGACGCTTGAGGAGTATCTGTGAGTGCCAAGCCAGGGACCCAGCAGGGAAGCGGGAGTGACGCTTGAGGAAGATACCAATTTATGGAAGTGGAAGAGCTCAGGGGATCCAGTGGAGATTGGGTCTGAGAGTCTAATAAGAGACTGGGAGCTCAGTGAGTGAAGACCTACAGTGAGAGACTGTAGAGTGCGAGGAGAACTATTTGTGTTACCAATAGTTAAATACAACTATTGTTAGTGATTTGTTGCCATAGGAGACAGCAGTCCTACCTATACAGAAGTGGTGTCTGGCTGGAGGCCTTCCACTGTATAGCTGTCTACCTATAGAAGTCTCGGAGTCTGATAATTATCATTGCATCTACTTAATGGTGTCCTGGTCCTAACCCTCTCTCCCACAGTTCTTGTTCAAGAGACAATAAATCTCTTTGCATTCAAAAAAGGGTCGGGCACCCATCACTTACACCCACCATGCTTTGTAACCCACTCTACAAAGAAGGATGTCAGCTCTCCCTGACTCTGGAGGTCCCCATTAGGCCTCTAGAGGTCCGGGACCTTGCTACATTCCGCGCCCAATGTGGGGCAAAGGCGTTGATCCTGCAGGAGTCGCCCATAACAGCCGGTTACAGCTACATCTGGATTTCATATGGCTCCGTGGGAAGGTGGCAAGTAACATCTTTACTTTGTTTAGACTGTGTTATTGTGCATTCCAACAATGTGGGGAAGAACCAACATGTCTCATTGCTCATGGGAGAGTGTCAGCCTGGTCTTTTGACATTTTACGCCAGCGCTGCAGGGGTTAAAACGAACTCTATTAAAGTTTTGGTGCGCCCTCGAGGCCATGTCCATGTGGGACCCGCAGCTGAGCTGCTCCTTCAGCCTGCGCTGCTCACCCGACCTCTCCGCACCTGCCTCCTATTTGGTTCTGCAGTCGGGGCCAGGGGGTCGCTGAAACTATCCAGCTGAGCTGCACTATTAGTGTGAGGAGGAAGGAGCTCTTATGCTGCCTGGCCGACCAGAGAGAAGGTGAGTGCCCGTGCAGCCTCCCTGTGTGCCAGAATAGGAGAAGCAGTGGGGAGACTGAACATAGTGGAATTGATTTTTCCATATTCCTCCATGCAGCCGCTGAATGCCTGCAGGAGGGAGAGGAGGAGAAGTGATCATTCAGCGGCTGCATGGAGGAATATGGAAAAATCAGTTTCACTATGTGCAGTCTCCCCACCGCTCCTCCTATTCTGGCACACAGGGAGACTGCATGGGCACTCACCTTCTCTCTGGTCGGCCAGGCAGCATAAGAGCTCCTTCCTCTTCACACTAATGGGGCAGCTCAGCTGGATAGCTTCTGCTCCCTGGCTCCGCCCCTCCTGCTCTCCACTCCAATTCTTTCTGCCCCCCTCTCAAGCTACCCCCCAGTGCTCTCCAGCCCCCACCCCTCCTGTGCTCTCCACCTTTCCCAATTCTCTCTGCCCCAGCACTCTCCGGCTCCCACCCCCCAGCGTTCCGGCTCCCACCCCCCAGCACTCTCCAGCCCCCACCCCACAGCACTCTCCAGTCTCCAGCCCCCACCTCCCAGCACTCTCCAGCCCCCACCCCCCAGCACTCTCTGGCCCCCAGCAATCGTCGGCCCCCACCCCTCAGCACTCTCTGCCCCCCAGCACACTCCAGGTCCTCCCTGCTCTTTGCCCCCCCCCCCCCAGTGCTCTCACAGACTGGGACATGGGACACAGGAAGTGCTGCAGACAGGGACAGGGCTAGCTAGGGATCTCTCTCACCCCTTTACCGCACCCCCCTCTTTCTCACCTCCCCCTCTCTCTCTCTCTCTCTTACCCCCTCTCACCCCTCTCTCTCCCCCTCACTCCCTCTCTCCCCCTTCCTCTCTCCACCTCTCCCTCTCTCTCTCTCTCTCTCTCTCTCCCTCTCCCTCCCCACTCTCTCTTACCCCCTCTCCCCACTCCCACTGTCTCCCTCCCCTCCCTCTCTCCCTCCCTCCCCCCCTCTCTCACTCACCCTCACCACACTCCTTCTCTCTCTTACCCCTTCCCACCACTCCCTCCCTCTCCTCCAATCTCCACCACTCCCTCCCTCTCCTCTCCTCCCTCTCTCTCTCTTCCCCTCTCTCTTCACCTCTCCTCCCTCTCCCCCTCCCCCTCTTTCTCTCTCTCCCCCCCCCTCCTCTCCTCTCCTCCCTCCTCCCCTTCTCTCCACCTCTCTCTTCCCCCTCGCTCACCCTCTCTTGCTCAACCCCTCTCTCTCCCCTTTTTGCGCACCCTTTTTCTACCCTTCTCTCTCACCCCCTCTCCCTCTCCCCCTCTCACTCACCTTTTCTCTCTCTCTCCCCCTCTCACTCACAATCTCTTGCTCCCCCTCCCCTCTCTCTCCCCCTTTTTCTCCCTCTCTCCCCCTCTCTCTCCTTCCCCCCTCTCTCTCTCCCCCTCCCTCTCTCTTCCCCTCTTTCTCTCGTTCTCTCTCTCTCTCCCCCTGGTTCTCTCTCTCTCTCCCTCTTTCTCTCTCCCCCCTCTCTCTCTCCCTCCCCCCTCTCTCTCTCCCCCTTCCTCTCTCCACCTCCCCCCTCTCTCTCTCTCTATCCCTCCCCCCTCTCTCTCTTACCCCCTCTACCCCTCTCTCTCTTCCTCCCCCTCTCTCTCTTACCCCCCTCTCTCTCCCTCCCCCTCTCCCTCCCCCCTCTCTCTCACCACACTCCTTCTCTCTCTTACCCCTTCCCACCACTCCCTCCCTCTCCTCCCTCTCCACCACTCCCTCCCTCTCCATTCTCTCTCTCTTCCCCCTCTCTCCTCACCTCTCCTCCCTCTCTCTCTCTCTCCCTCCTCTCTCTCCCTCTCTCTCCCTCCTCTCCTCTTCCCCCCCTCCTCTCTCCTCCCCTCTCCCTCCCTCTCTCTCCATATCCCTCTCTCCCCCCTCGCTCACCCTTTCTCTACCCCTCTCTCTCATCTCCCTCTCCCAAGACACGGGAAATTCTTAGAGAGGTTGCCACCTTGCTGGGTCCCAGATGTTTTATTGGCTGCATATGTCTGATGGGTGAGGAGGGTGCCCTGGAAGTGGTGCTGATGAACTGTGTGCTAGATCTGTTCATCTTTTTGCAGCTATTTTTATTGCTTGAATTTTTTTTCCCATTATGGGCATGATTGGGGCCTCATGTGTAAGTTTTGCTTAAGGCCTCACAAAGCCTAGAGCCGCCTCTGCCTGTGGCCTTTAAGGGAGACAATGCTGTTGTGCCGATCAAAGCCAGCTCCTAGCATAACTATCTACTGGCCGAAGAATGCTCCACTATCTCTGATTCGGATATACCATCCAATCGGGTCTCTGAACTGTTTTCAGACACTTTATCATGGACTGGGAAGTGGACTGATAGTGATGAGGAGCTATTGTGTGACCTAGAGGAAGATGAAAGTTCCTCTGTGCCAGCAGCCAATGTAAAAATTGAATTGTCTGCAAGTGCAGCTCCCTCCTTATGCATTGCTAAGTCCTTTGAGGAGGATCGTTGGGCAAGATGGGTTCCTAAAGTTGCATTGACTAAGCCAATCTAGTTAACCACGTTTGATTGTAAACCAGACATTATTGCAGGATACCAAGTTCAACATGCAGCAGATGCACGGGTCCTAACCGGGTATGGAGACCCTAAAACACTGCCCAGGCTGTCCAAGACACAGCGCATAATCATTAAGAAAGTGGCTGAGGAGTATGGCTACCTGTATCCCTATATACTGGCCTATCTAGATGAAGAGATCCAGGATAAGGAAACACAATGGGTAGATGAAGCTGTGCAGTCTACTTCGAATCCCTTTACGATTAGATTTGCAAAAGTTGTCACCTAAGATAGCTGAGAGATATACTTTGGTGCTACAAACCTGGGGCTATGGTCGCAAAATCAACTCAGATAATGTTCCTATTCGCCGGCCATCTATCTATTCGCCGGACATCTATCACTATATTACCACTGTAAATACAAGAGGGGAAACCCTGCAGTTACCAGATCCTAGGTATTACTGGTAAATGACATTGAATTGTGTTCGTTTACTGAAACTTATTGGATTACAAATATGTGCTTTGTGGAGTCAGGACGCTATGCTGGAAGTCACTCCACTATTTTTGCAGAACTGTTGCTAGTGGGGACACTCCTGTTTGGCTGTACTGCTGGGACTTGTTCTGCTGGCAGTTGCAAGGAGTGCCTACTTGAGTCACACTGGCTTGTGTTCTGGAATTGCTAATGTGCCTCCACTAGGGTTGCCACCTTTTCTTCAAGCCAAACCCGAACACTTTCACGGCGCACGGCAATTTTTTTGTAGTACACGCTATAGGATTGTAAAAATACCTGGGACACCTTTTGGGTTACCCAAAGAGAGTATTAATGAGGTGTGCTACGGTGAACAATGGCTGTGGCCAAATTGCATTAAGAGTGGGGGGGGACTTAAAGGGGCATGGTTAAATAAAACAAAAGCATTAGTGCACCCATAAAATATGATTCGATAATAAATTAATAAAAGAAATTCAGTTAAAATATGAAACTAGCCTACCGTGGACACTCTTAGCCAGTAGGGCAGTGGATGGTGTCAGTAGAGCAGTGGACGGTGTCAGTAGGGCAGTGGATGGCATCAGTAGAGCAGTGGACAATGTCAGTAGGGCAGTGGACAGAGTCAGTAGGGCAGTGGACAGAGTCAGTAGGGCAGTAGACGGCGTCAGTAGAGCAGTGGACGGTGTCAGTAGAGCAGTGGACGGCATCAGTAGAGCAGTGGACGGCATCAGTAGAGCAGTGGATGGTGTCAGTAGAGCAGTGGATGGCGTCAGTAGGGCAGTGGAAGGCGTCAGTAGAGCAGTGGACGGTGTCAGTAGAGCAGTGGACGGTGTCAGTAGAGCAGTGGACGGTGTCAGTAGAGCAGTGGACGGTGTCAGTAGAGCAGAGGACGGTGTCAGTAGAGCAGAGGACGGTGTCAGTAGAGCAGAGGACGGTGTCAGTAGAGCAGTGGACGGTGTCAGTAGAGCAGAGGACGGTGTCAGTAGAGCAGAGGACGGTGTCAGTAGAGCAGAGGACAGTGTCAGTAGAGCAGTGGACTGTATCAGTAGAGCAGTGGACTATATCAGTAGGGCAGTGGATGGTATCAGTAGAGCAGTGGATGGTGACAGTAGAGCAGTGGAAGGCGTCAGTAGAGCAGTGGACGGTGTCAGTAGAGCAGATATCGGTGTCAGTAGAGCAGTGGAAAGTAACAGATTAAATATCAGACTGTGCCTGTGCCCCCCCAATAGAGACCTCCATTACAGCGAGACAAAAAAAACACTTACCTTCCAGGAGCCACTGCAAAGATGTATGTGTGTGAACCTGTTAGGGGGCGGAGTCTGTAATACCATGCTTTCTCCTGCAAAAGCGTCCTTGGTTGCTAGGATACCAGTCCAGTGGCCCTCCATTCACTGTCTCTGGTGGCATCAGCACTGGCGGCTGGGTGGGAGAGAGAGAGCGCACAGACAGTGCAGTGTGACCCGGCTGCAGGGCCTTAGCCCCGCTGGAGCGGGGGAAGAAGGGGGGAGGTGCGTGGTGTTTGGGGGGAGCTGACAGAGGAGGGGGGGTAGCTGACAGAGGAGGGGGCTGACAGAGAGGAGGGGGGCTGACAGAGAGGAGGGGGACTGACAGAGGAGGGGGATGAATGACAGAGGAGGGGGGCTGACAGAGAGGAGGGGGGCTGACAGAGGAGGGGGGTGACAGCGGGGGCTGACAGAGGAGGGGGGCTGACAGAGAGGAGAAGGGCTAACAGAGGAATAGGGCTAACAGAGGAGGGGGGCTGACAGAGGAGGGGGGCTGACAGAGAGGAGGGGGCTGACAGAGGAGGGGGGCTGACAGAGAGGAGGGGGGCTGACAGAGAGGAGGGGGGCTGACAGAGAGGAGGGGGGCTGACAGAGGAGGGGGAGCTGACAGAGAAGGGGCCTGACAGAGTGGAGGAGGGCTGACAGAGAGGAAGGGGGTGGCTGACAGAGGAGGGGGGCTGACAGAGAGGAAGGGGGTGGCCGACAGAGGAATGGGGCTGACAGAGAGGAGGGGGGCTGACAGAGGAGGGGGGGTGACAGAGGAGGGGGCTGACAGAGGAGGGGGCTGACAGAGGAGGGGGAGCTGACAGAGGAGGGGGGCTGACAGAGGAGGGGGCTGACAGAGGAGGGGGAGCTGACAGAGGAGGGGGGCTGACAGAGGAGGGGCTGACAGAGGAGGGGGCTGACAGAGGAGGGAGCTGACAGAGGAGGGGGCTGACAGAGGAAGGGGGGCTGACAGAGGAGGGGGAGCTGACAGAGGAGGGGGCTGACAGAGGAGGGGGAGCTGACAGAGGAGGGAGCTGACAGAGGAGGGGGGGCTGACAGAGGAGGGGGAGCTGACAGAGGAGGGAGCTGACAGAGGAGGGGGAGCTGACAGAGGAGGGGGCTGACAGAGGAGGGGGGGCTGACAGAGGAGGGGGAGCTGACAGAGGAGGGGGCTGACAGAGGAGGGGGAGCTGACAGAGGAGGGGGCTGACAGAGGAGGGGGCTGACAGAGGAGGGGGAGCTGACAGAGGAGGGGGAGCTGACAGAGGAGGGGGCTGACAGAGGAGGGGGAGCTGACAGAGGAGGGGGGCTGACAGAGGAGGGAGCTGACAGAGGAGGGGGGCTGACAGAGGAGGGGGCTGACAGAGGAGGGGGAGCTGACAGAGGAGGGAGCTGACAGAGGAGGGGGGGCTGACAGAGGAGGGGGAGCTGACAGAGGAGGGAGCTGACAGAGGAGGGGGAGCTGACAGAGGAGGGGGCTGACAGAGGAGGGGGGGCTGACAGAGGAGGGGGAGCTGACAGAGGAGGGGGCTGACAGAGGAGGGGGAGCTGACAGAGGAGGGGGCTGACAGAGGAGGGGGCTGACAGAGGAGGGGGAGCTGACAGAGGAGGGGGAGCTGACAGAGGAGGGGGGCTGACAGAGGAGGGGGCTGACAGATGAGGGGGGCTGACAGAGGAGGGAGCTGACAGAGGAGGGGGGCTGACAGAGGAGGGGGCTGACAGAGGAGGGGGCTGACAGAGGAGGGGGCTGACAGAGGAGGGGGAGCTGACAGAGGAGGGGGGCTGACAGAGGAGGGAGCTGACAGAGGAGGGGGGCTGACAGAGGAGGGGGCTGACAGAGGAGGGGGGCTGACAGAGGAGGGGGGCTGACAGAGGAGGGGGAGCTGACAGAGGAGGGGGGCTGACAGAGGAGGGGGAGCTGACAGAGGAGGGGGGCTGGCAGCATTCAGGATTCAGCGAGGGTAAGGGGGACCGGACCGAGACTGACTCATCACTGTCACCGTTCACCAGTGGCAGTGAAACTGCCACAAATCATTAGCCCTGCTGGAGCAAAGGCAGCGTGCTGCTGGCGGGAGGGCAGGCTGCATTTGCCGATTGGCATTAACACACTGACGGGGGGAGAGGTGGATGGAGGGGAACTCTCACCACTGAAGCCACACGGGACAGGAGCCGTCGGGGGGGGGGGGGGCAGGTGCTGTTGGAGAGTGTGCATCCAGCAACAGGATGGGGTCACGCTGCTTCCGAGACACAGGACGGAGCGCAGTCAGCTACAGGAGGGGGGGGGTATGCTGCTGGAGGTATGAACACCCACTTCCCACACTGGCAGGAGCCTATGCTGCTCTGTCCGGGTTTCAGGAGGAGAGAAACCCGGGCACAGCTGTCAAAACCCGGACTGTCCGGGTCATTCCCGTACAGGTGGCAACCCTAGCCTCCACCTGAAAAGTAACAGGATGATCTGACGGTCAGCGTGTTTGTTCTTCAACAAGTGAAGAAATCTTTTCTCAGTCCCTGGCTGTTGTGTGGACAGGCTGAGATTACCAATGCAACTGGATCTATTTCAAGAAGTGTGGTCCCTTTTACCATGGCATGGCTGCTTGTTGCACCTTAAAATTTAACAACGGACTGAAAAGTACACAAGGACTGTTTTCTGAATATGCTGGCCACCAGGTGGCGTGAGAGTGCCAGCCTGAGTGAGCCATTGCTCACATTATTATTATTATTATACAATATTTATATAGCGCCAACAGTTTACGTAGCGCTTTACAACTTGAGGGTAGACAGTACAAATACAATACAATTTGATACAGTAGGAATCAGAGGGCCCTGCTCACTTAGAGCTTACAATCTAAGAGGGAAGGTTAAGAGATACAAGAGGTAATAGCTGTGGGTGATGTGCTGATTGAGAAGATAAATGTACAGTTGTTAGGTGGGGGCCAGATAGGCTTCTCTGAAGAGATGAGTTTTCAGGGATCGTCTGAAAGTGGATAAGGTAGGAGAAAATCGGACGGATTGGGGAAGAGCATTCCAGAGGATGGGGGAGGCTCTGGAGAAGTCCTGAAGGCGAGCATGGGATGAGGTGACAAGGGAGTTTGAGAGCAGGAGGTCTTGGGAGGAGCGAAGAGAACGATTAGGTTGGTATTTTGTGACTAGGTTAGAGATGTAGCTAGGGGCCAGGTTGTGGATGGCTTTGTAAGTTATAGTTAGTATCTTGAATTTAATTCGGTGACTGAGTGGCAGCCAATGGAGGGATTGGCAGAGGGGTGTAGCAGACGCTGAGTGGTTTGTGTGGTGGATGAGCCTGGCCGCAGCGTTCATGATGGACTGAAGTGGGGATAGCCTATTTAGAGGTAAACCAATGAGGAGGGAGTTGCAGTAGTCAAGGCGGGAGATGACCAGGGAGTGGATTAGAAGCTTTGTGGTGTCATTGGTTAGGAAGGGGCGTATCTTGGAGATGTTGCGAAGACAGAGGCGGCAAGCTTTGGATAGTGATAGAATGTGGGGTCGAAAGGATAGTTCAGAGTCCAGGATTACACCTAGGACCTTGGCGTGGGGAGATGGGTTGATAGTTGAGCCGTTGATCTTGACAGGGAGATCAGGGGAAGTGGCACCTGAGGGAGGAAATATCATGAGCTCGGTTTTGGATAGGTTGAGTTTGAGAAAGTGATGTGACATCCAGGCTGATATGTCTGCTAATAAGTTGGTAATGCGTGAGGAGACAGATGGAGAGAGCTGGGGGGTGGAGAGATAGATTTGGGTGTCATCAGCGTAGAGATGATATTTAAAGCCGTGGGAGGCAATCAATTGACCCAGGGAGGTGGTGTAGATTGAGAAAAGGAGAGGTCCGAGAACAGAACCTTGGGGAACCCCGACGGAAAAAGGAAGAGGAGAAGAGGAAGTAGAGTTGTAAGTGACACTGAAGGAGCGGTGGGATAGGTAGGATGAGAACCAGCGAAGAGTACAGTCACGGAGACCAAAGGAGTGGAGTTTTTTGAGGAGGAGGGGGTGGTCCACTGTGTCAAAGGCAGCAGAGAGGTCCAGGAGAAGTAGTACAGAATAGTGTCCATTGGCTTTAGCCATTAGTAGGTCATTTGAGAGTTTAAGGAGAGCAGTTTCCGTGGAGTGTTGAGGGCGAAAACCGGACTGAAGGGGAAGATTGAGCCATTGCTCACATTATACAACTGTTTTATGGGAATTGCTAAGTAAATTTATTCAGGTCTGTTATGGAAAAGGGATGGCACCCTTGGATGGGGTGGGGCCCAGTTTTCATCTGTACTCATGTTTAGATATGTCATAAGGTATATTTACACCGCATTGCTGCTCTCTGCTGAGGGTAATTAATGTTCACTCAACACTCACTATAAATATATATATATATATATATATATATATATATATATATATATATATATATATATATATATATATATATATATATATATATATATATATTACACTGTGTTATTGTAGGGATAGGATGTATTTCTATGTTCCTGCACCCCATGCGTCTTTGTGCGCTAAGGAAAGACAGTGACTTCAGCTTTTATAACCAAGCTAATATTTTCTATATTTTTCCAGGTGTACATAATAGATAGATAGTTAGGATATAAGGCTACTCTGTTATCTTTTCCCCTTTTATATTGTTTGGGTGGTACTCTACACGTAAAATTGTACATATCTGCTATTTATATGCCCTTGTGTGAAATGTCACTTGCCTGTATATACACTGTTGTTTATTTCATATGGTATGCCACATGTCTTATTATTATTTTTTTTCTTCCCTCCTAGTTCCCCCGCCCATCCCAGTTTTACCAGGACATCCACTCTCAGCCTTGAGGGTTAAATTCTTTTCTTGCAACTCCGAGATGTTGTTTCCTAGGGATGAGGATGTAGCACCCTGGTGTTTAGGCAGGGTTGCTAGTAAATTTAGTTTGCCAGGCGGTAGTTGCCCTGGTTAATTGTTAGTAGATCCACTGATTCACCTATGCTGGTGACATTAGATAGACAAGGGCTTAGCAAGGTCAGATTATGAATGGATGGGATGTCTCAGCCAATTGGCGGGGGTTTCTTTAGTCCCTTGGCCTGCTGGGAGAGCCACCTGGACGGCGGACCAGGTTTGGTGCCACGTGTGTTATGCTGCACCAGGCTGCTAGGCCGGAAGCCTAAGGGCTTATCCCAGGGACATTTGGCTGCTAGGCTGTCTGAAGGCCTATCAAGAAGCAGGAGAAGCAGCGCAGGTTTGGGACTGCGGGATTGTTCAACCGAGACTAATGCGTACACACAATCAGAATTTTCGTTGGAAAAACCTTGGATGATTTTTCCGACGGAATTCCGCTCAAGCTTGGCTTGCATACACACGGTCACACAAAAGTTCTCTGAACTTTCGACGGTCAAGAATGCGGTGACGTACAACACGTACGACGGCACTAGAAAAGGGAAGTTCCATACGAAGCGCGTCACCCTTTGGGCTCCTTCTGCTAATCTCGTGTTTATCTCGTATTACCAGAGCGAGCGCTTTCGTCTCGTATTTGATTCTGAGCATGCGTGTTTTTTTGCACGTCGGGAATTGCATACAGACGAACGGAATTTCCAATAGGAACTTTTTCTGACGGAAAAATAGAGAACCTGCTCTCAATCTTTTGCTGAGCAGCAAAAGTCCGATGGAGCATACACACAGGGTGACATGCCGGTGGTAAGCAATTTTTTGCGGGCAAAGGCTGATATTGGCGTTTCAAATATCATAGCACCATGGTTGATATGGTGTCAGGGTGATCAAAGCGCATTGTTTCTATTGTTACATTCTAATATATAATGAAGTGGTTCAACTCACCATAATACAGAATAAGTGAGAGCCCTGGGCGTGTCACTTGCCACATCTCCTGCCACCAGATGCATCATGTCACTTGCCACCGTCGCCTGTCACCAGATGCAGCTTTTTAACTTGCCACATTACCTGCCGCCATTTGCAGATTGCCACGTCACCTGTCACCATTTGCAGATTGCCACATCACCTGCCACCATTTGCAGATTGTCACTTGCCACATCACCCGCCACCCTTTACAGATTGTCACTTGCAACGTCACCTGACACCATTTGCAGATTGTCACTTGCCACGTCACTTGCCACCATTTGCAGACAGTCACTTGTCACATCACCTGCCACCATTTGCAGATGGTCACTTGCCACGTCACTTGCCACCATTTGCAGATTGTCACTTGCCACATCACTTGCCACCATTTGCAGACTGTCACTTGCCATGTCACTTGCCACTAGATGTGGGTTGTCACTTTCCATGCCAGCCAGTGCCACCAAATGTGCATTGTCGCTGCATTGGTGGCAGGCTGGCAGCACTGGTCCATTTAGTGAGGGCAGGAGAGCAGAGATGTGGGGCGGGCAGTGAGAGATGATGATGTAATCCCTCTGCTCCCCGCCACACCTCCGACATTTAAGAGGCCTGCGCTGCGAGGGCAGAAGAGCGTGTGTGTGGGGGGCAGTGAGTGATGTCATCTCTCTGCTCCCCGCTGCACATCGCTCCCCCATTGAAGTGGCCCGGCTGTGAGGGCGGAAGAGTGGTGACGTGCGGGAGAGGGAGAGAGAGATGATGTCATATCTGTTTGTCCGCCCGCTCGTCTCTCTCCTCCACCTCTAATGCCACTCGCCCACCGCAGCCGCGACCCACTGGTTAGGCAGGGACATAAGAGACTCGGGGCTATGGGCTCCAGATTTGGGGCTCCGGCCTCAATAGCCACCCCCTGGCGACGCCTATGCCGGAGACCACTGTGAATGAGCTGGAGCCAGTACCAGAGCAGTCTTCTCACCAACCGGGGATGGTGAAGAAGTGGGAAAACTTCAGAAAGTGCCAAGGTGAGCATCACTGAGTGCCAATCCAGGAACCTAGCATGTCAGCAGGGGTGACGCTTGAGGAGTATCTGTGAGTGCCAAGCCAGGTACCCAGCAGGGAAGCGGGGGTGATGCTTGAGGAAGATATCAAGTTATGTAAGTGGAAGAGCTCAGGGGATCCAGTGGCGATTGGGTCTGAGAGTCTAATAAGAGACTGGAAGCTCAATGAGTGAAGACCTACAGTGAGAGACTGTAGAGTGCGAGGAGAACTGTTTTTGTTACCAATAGTTAAATACACCTATCGTTAGTGACTGTTGCAAAATTTGTTGCCATAGGAAACAGCGATATACAGAAGTAGTTTCCGGCTGGGGGCCTTCCACTGTATAGTTGTCTACCTATAGAAGTCTCGGAGTCTGCCAATTATCATTGCATCTACTTAAAGGTGTCCAGGCCCTAACCCTCTCTCCCACAGTTCTTGTTCAAGAGACAATACATTTCTTTGCACTCAAAAAGTGTCTGGCTCCCATCACTTACACCCACCATGCCTTGTAACCCACTCTACAAAGAAGGATGTCAGCTCTCCCTGACTCTGGAGGAGAAGAAGGAAACAAATAGACAGATGAATGCGTTTTTTTTTTTTTTTGGCCTTACAGGATAAGGCCACGTTAACGTTAAATGATTTGGAATCAGGGGCAGAATTGACACAATACTTCCCGCAATTCCAAATCATGGCGAAGCAACACCAGACCTGTTGCGGAATCAGAGGAGATAACGTGTTATTTATTATTGGCCTTGGAGTTATTGTTTTGACATTATTTTTTTGGTCGAATAATGATTTGATTTGATATATTTTCTATATTTTTGGATGCATAGAATGCACTTTTTGGTTAAGTTCTATTGGCAGATAGCATGTCTAATCTTGTTTTCTTTTTTTAATGCACAATAAAAAAATTGTGGAGAATAATACTTGGCTATGTATTTTACTTCAAATGACAGTTTGGGAGTAGGCAGTTACATTTAAAAAAATACAATGTAAAATTGCAAGGGACACCAACAGTTTTATCTTTGATCCTAAAAACTACGGGATAATGGTGTTGTGGTAACTTGCTCAAAAAAAATTTAAAAAATTAAAATAATATTATTCTTGATATCACTAGAAAAAAAAAGCCTTTGAAAATTAGTTTGCAATAACTCCATCAGTATCACCAGCATTATTATCCCATTAAAGAAGAAGAGAATATGCGCTGCATTTTGAGATTTCATAATTTGCCACGTCACAAATGTTAATTCTCCATTACAAACGCTAGTTTACAAGACCGACCGCTTCTGGCTCGTCCTTGCTTCCGAGCATGCGTGTTTGTACTTTGGACTTTTGTCCGACGGACTTGTGTACACACGCTCGGAAAATCCGACAACAGACATTTGTCCGAGGAAAATTTTAAAACCTGCTATCCAACATTTGTCTGCGGAAAATCCGGCAACAATTGTCCAATAGAGCGTACAGTTGGATTTTCTGCCAACAGCCTGTCATCGAACAATTCCCGTTGGAAAATCCGATCGCGTGTACGAGGCTTTAGACTGCTTGATAGGACTGCCTTGATTGTAGTAAGAGCTGAGACATGAGTAGGTTTTGTTTTTATCATTTATTTTACTCTGAAGCACTGTAGAGCACTTGTAAATAGCCTGTGTATAGCACCAATAAACTCACCACTGTTTGACACCACATCCTTGGACTGGTATTTGAGCATCAAAAGGTTGTTCACTCCAGGGAGCATTATACCTGCTCACAATACATCTCCAGCTCACAATAGATACTGTATAAATATCTATCTCTATATATAGATATCTATATATCTATATATAGATATATAGATATATCTATATATAGAGAGAGATATAGATATCTATCTATCTATCTATCTCTCTCTCTCTCTCTCTCTCTCTCTCTCTCTCTCTCTCTCTCTCTCTCTCTATAATCTCACAAAAGTGAGTACACCCCTCACATTTTTGTAAATATTTTATTATATCTTTTCATGTGACAACATTGAAGAAATGACACTTTGCTACAATGTAAAATAGTGAGTGTACAGCTTGTATAACAGTGTACATTTGCTGTCCCTTCAAAATAACTCAACACACAGCCATTAATGTCTAAACCGCTGGCAACAAAAGTGAGCAAACCCCTAAGAGATGTCCAAATTGGGCCCAATTAGCCATTTTGCCTCCCCGGTGTCATGTGACTCGTTAGTGTTACAAGGTCTAAGGCATGAATGGGGAGCAGGTGTGTTCAATTAGGTGTTATCGCTCTCAGTCTCTCATACTGGTCACTGGAAGTTCAACAGGGCACCTCATGGCAAAGAACTCTCTGAGGATCTGAAAAAAAAAGAATTGTTGCTCTACATAAAGATAGCCTAGGCTATAGGAAGATTGCTAAGACCCTGAAACTGAGCTGCAGCATGGTGGTAAAGGCCATACAGCGGTTTAACAGGCCAAGTTCCACTCAGAACAGCCCTCGCCATGGTCGACCAAAGAAGTTGAGTGCATGTGCTCAGCGTCATATCCAAAAGTTGTAGAAATAGACGTATGAGTGCTGACAGCATTGCTGCAGAGGTTGAAGGGGTGGGGAGTCAGCCTATCAGTGCTCAGACCATACGCCGCACACTGCATCAAATTGGTCTGCATGGCTGTTGTCCCAAAAGTAAGCCTCTTCTATAGATGATGCACATGAAAGCTTGCAAACTTATTTGGTTCAAATGGTGTCAAGCGTGTGTGGTGGCAACCAGCTGAGGAGTACAAAGACAAGTGTGTCTTGTCTACATTCAAGCATGGTGGTGGGAGTGTCATGGTCTGGGGCTACATGAGTGCTGCCAGCACTGGGGAGCTACAGTTCATTGAGGGAACTATGAATGCCAACATGTACTGTGACATACTGAAGCAGAGCATGATCCCCTCCCTTCAGAGACTGGGCCTCAGGGCAATATTCCAACATGATAACGACCCCAAACAGACCTCCAAGACGACCACTGCCTTGCTAAAGAAGCTCAGGGTAAAGGTGATGGACTGGCCAAGCATGTCTCCAGACCTAAACCCTATTAAGCATCTGTGGGGCATCCTCAAACGGAATGTGTGCAAGGTCTATAACATCCACCAGCTCCGTGATGTCGTCATGGAGGAGTGGAAGAGGACTCCAATGGCAACCTGTGAAGCTTTGGTGAACTCCATGCCCAAGAGGGTTAAGGCAGTGCTGGAAAATAATGGTGGCCACGCAAAATATTGACACTTTGGGCACAATTTGAACATTTTCACTTAGGGGTGTACTCACTTTTGTTGCCAGTGGTTTAGACATTAATGGCTGTGTGTTGAGTTATTTTAAGGGGACAGCAAATTTACACTGTTATACAAGCTGTACACTCACTACTTTACATTGTAGCAAAGTGTCATTTCTTTTTTGTACATCACGGGACACAGAGCCACAGTATTTACTGATGGGTTATATAGGTACCACTAGGTGATGGACACTGGCACACCCTAGACAGGAAGTTTAGTCCCCTATATAACCCCTCCCCTTACTGGGAGTACCTCAGTTTTTTCGCCAGTGTCTTAGGTGTTGGTAACGAGTAAAGATGTGCTGTGCTGAGCTCCGCTGGAATATTCCTTACTGGGGCAAGCCATGCAAACGGATCCATTCAAAGTGCCTTTTGCAGGTCATATTGAATGGTACCCGGGCCTCGTGTCTGAAACAGAACGCTAAAGCCTCTGTATGAAGGGGCGCCCCCGCTCGTTCGAGTGGGGGGAAGACTGCTACAGTTCTCAAGGGTCTGGCAGGGGGATTTTCAGGACAGATGGGTGGACAATAACTCTAGGTTACAAACTAAAGTTCTGAGAATTCCCGTCTCCTCGTTTCCTCAGATCAAATGTTCCCAAGAACCCAGAGAAAAAGAAGTCTCTTTTTCAAGCATTCAACAGAAAAAAGGGGATGACCAACCAGTTTAGGACCAAGAGGGCCGTGCCACGTCCAATAATCTAAAGATACAGAACAACAGGATTCCCCTAGGTGGACTTTCCTGGCACTTGCAATACGTAAAAGGTGTATAGAGGTGTGTAGAGAATCAAGGGCAATATAAAAAAGTACAAATTTTATTCGTATTCACAAATACATATGGATAAAAACAAGCAGTAAATAATTTTGACTAACATAGTGCATAATACATGATAGCCATAATAAGCAAACAAACAAAACCAATGATGATGAAAAAGCTCTTCTCAAACCCGACGCGTTTCGGGGTACTTAATAACTGTACAATCCTTCTTCAGGGGCATAATCTGAGAAAGAGGGGTTCATCTGACCATATGTAATTATTTACTTGTGGAGACTAGTTTTTTTCTCTAAAAACAAGAAGAACCATGGAGGAAGGGCAGGATGTGAGAAAAAGTATATGTATTATAGCTGGTATAAACGAGGATACTTAGGTGGTGAGAGGTGCAGGTTGGTGGGCTGCAGTCACCATGGAAGGGTATGACAAAAACTCCCGTCCCGCCCGTCCCGGGCGCGCACAAGCCAGAGCGGCGTGCTGAGGTCACAAAAGGCGTCCCTTAAAAAAGCAGATTAGCAGCCTCACAGCCAAGCGTCCGGTATGTTCCATGGTGACTGCAGCCCACCAACCTGCACCTCTCACCACCTAAGTATCCTCGTTTATACCAGCTATAATACATATACTTTTTCTCACATCCTGCCCTTCCTCCATGGTTCTTCTTGTTTTTAGAGAAAAAAACTAGTCTCCACAAGTAAATAATTACATATGGTCAGATGAACCCCTCTTTCTCAGATTATGCCCCTGAAGAAGGATTGTACAGTTATTAAGTACCCCGAAACGCGTCGGGTTTGAGAAGAGCTTTTTCATCATCATTGGTTTTGTTTGTTTGCTTATTATGGCTATCATGTATTATGCACTATGTTAGTCAAAATTATTTACTGCTTGTTTTTATCCATATGTATTTGTGAATACGAATAAAATTTGTACTTTTTTATATTGCCCTTGATTCTCTACACACCTCTATACACCTTTTACGTATTGCAAGTGCCAGGAAAGTCCACCTAGGGGAATCCTGTTGTTCTGTATCTTTTTCAAGCATTGGAATGACTTTTGTCGCAAAAAGTAATCATGGTGGTTCCCATGCAAAAGCAGGGATTGGGATTTTATTCAAACCTTTTCACGGTGCCAAAGTCAAATGGAGATGTCAGACCCATCCTAGATCTCAAAGATCTAAACTGGTTCCTAAAAATTCAATCTTTTCGCATGGAATCAATCGATCAGTAGTCTCCATCCTACAAGGAGGAGAACTTCTGGCATCAATAGACATCAAGGATGCATACCTGCATGTACCTATTTTCCCCACTCATCAAAAATATCTGTGTTTCGAAGTGGAAAAACGTAATTTTCAGTTTGTAGCTCTGCCTTCCGGTCTAGCTACTGCACCTCGGGTGTTCACAAAGGTCCTGGCTCCTCCTCTAGCCAGATTAAAGGCCCGAGTATAACAGTTATAGCGTACCTAGACGACCCGCTCTTAATAGACCAGTTGGTAGCCCACTTAGACCAAAGCTTGGTCACCACAGTCAACTACCTGGAAAATACCTAGGTTGGGTTCTCAACCTAGAGAAGTCTTCTTTAAAACCAGTAAGAAGACTAGAGTACTTGGGTCTGATCATAGATACAACCCAGAAGAGGGTGTTTTTACACCAGGCAAAAATCAGTGCCATAAAGGAGCTGGTTCAGGTATTCAGGGCAAAGGGTCCTTCTATTCACCTTTGTATGAGGTTGTTGGGAAAGATAGTGGCTTCATTCGAAGCGGTTCCCTATGCTCTGTTTCATTCAAGACTGCTGCAAAACAGTATCCTGTCTGCCTGGAACAAGAAAGTCCAGTCGCTAGATTTTCCGATGCGCTTGTCACCAATAGTGCGTCAGAGCCTCAGTTGGTGGTTGGTACCCGAGAATCTGCGGAAACGGAAATCCTTTTTACCAGTTACCTGGAAGGCGGTAACAACAGATGCCAGCCTTTTGGGTTGGGGAGCAGTTCTGGAAGAGACGACTGTCCAAGGGAAATGGTCCAAAACCTAGAGGACCTTACCCATCAACATTCTAGAGATTCGTGCGGCGTACATAGCCCTGAAGGCCTGGACATTCAGGTTGCAGGGTTGTCCTGTCAGGATCCAATTTGACAATGCCACAGCAGTGGCTTATATCAATCACCAAGGGGGCACCAGGAGTCGTGCAGCCCAGGGAGAGGTAAACCAGATCCTAATCTGGGCAGAAAAGCATGTGCTGTGCATATCGGCAATCTTCATTCCAGGGGTAGAGAACTGGCAGGCGGACTACTTAAGTCACCAGCATTTGTTCCCAGGGGAATGGTCTCTTCACCCCGACATCTTCCTGTCTATATGCCAAAGATGGGGGATCCCAGATGTAGATCTGTTTGCGTCCAAGTTCAACAACAAGATCGACAACTTTGTGTCAAGAACACGGGATCCACTTGCATGCAGGACAGATGCGTTGGTGACTCCGTGGCATCAGTTCTAACTGATTTATGCATTCCCTCCTATTCTGCTGCTACCACGACTTCTTCGCAGGATCAAGCAGGAAAAGAAGTTGGTGCTTCTAGTGGCCCCTGTGTGGCCCAAAAGATCTTGGTATGCAGAAATAGTGAAGATAGCGGTAGGGTCCCCATGGACCCTACCACCACATCCAGACCTGCTATCTTAGGGACCAGTCTTCCATCCTACCTTACAAACACTAAATTTAACGGTTTGGCTATTGAAACCCTCATTCTGAGGAGTTGTGGGCTTTCAGGTCCAGTAATTTCTACCTTGATTATTGCAAGGAAGCCAGCTTCCAGAGTCATTTATTATAGAGTCTGGAAGGCATATGTCTCCTGGTGTGAATCCAGGGGTTGGCATCCCATAAAGTATGTCATAGGGATAATTCTTGCTTTTCTGCAAATGGGGTTAGAGATGAAGCTGACCTTGAGTACTATCAAGGGCCAGGTCTCGGCCTTGTCAATATTGTTTCAACGTCCGCTTGCTTTGCATTCTTTGGTCCGAAGCTTTATACAGGGGTAACCCGGCTTAATCCACTGGTTAGAGCTCCCCTGAACCCCTGGGACTTGAATTTAGTTCTGTCGGCATTACAGAAACAGCCTTTTGAGCCGATACAACATATTCCCTTGGTCCTTTTGACAAATAAGCTAATTTTTCTGGTAGCCATTTCTTCTGCAAGAAGGGTATCAGAATTGGTGTATCAGAAGGGTATCAGAAGGGTATCAGAAGCAACTGCTCAGATTCGAAAAACGGATGTTTTGTTTGTGTTGCCTGAAGGTCCTAAAAAAAGGACAGGCAGCGTCGAAATCTACCATTGCTAAGTGAATTTGACAGGTAATTGTTCAAGCTTATGGTTTGAAGAGGAAAGTTCCACCTTTTCAAATCAAAGCGCACTCCACCAGGGCTGTTAGTGCTTCATGGGCAGTGCATCACCAGGCCTCCATGGCTCAAATCTGCAAGGCCGCAACTTGGTCTTCAGTCCATACATTCACCAGATTCTATCAGGTGGATGTGAGAAGACATGAGGATATCGCCTTTGGGCGCAGTGTGCTGCAGGCAGCGGTACAGGGTCCTCAAGTCTGATTGCACCCTACTTTTGTTGTGTCTCCCTCCCCTCAGATAGTATTGCTCTGAGACATCCCATCAGTAAATACTGTGGCTCTGTGTCCCGTGATGTACGAAAAAGAAAATAGGATTTTTATAACAGCTTACCTGTAAAATCCTTTTCTTCGAGTATATCACGGGACACAGAGGTCCCTCCCCTCTTCTAATACACATATATTGCTTTGCTACAAAACTGAGGTACTCCCAGTAAGGGGAGGGGTTAGATAGGGGGCTAAACTTTCTGTTTAGGGTGTGCCAGTGTCCATCACCTAGTGGTGCCTATATAACCCATCAGTAAATACTGTGGCTCTGTGTCCCGTGATGTACTCGAAGAAAAGGATTTTACAGGTAAGCTGTTATAAAAATCCTATTTTCTTCAGTGTTGTCACATGAAAAGATATAATAAAATATTTACAAAAAATGTGAGGGGTGTACTCACTTTTGTGAGATACTGTATATGTGCCCAAGATTAGACATTGGGGCACCTGATCGGCGGTTAGTAGAAGGTTACTTACTACTGACGTCTGAACTCTGTGTCACGTACTACTACTGACTCTGAACTCTGCATAATTTACTACTGACCCCTGAACTCTACATCACTTACTACTGATCTTTGAGTCATTACTAACCTCTAAATTATGCATCACTTACTACTGACCCCTGAACTTTGCGTCTCGTAATACTGATGACATTTTTAGAATGTACAGAAAATATCTGTTGATCTTGCCAGAAATGCAGTGTCCTTATCACTTCCTGTGAGCTGGCAAGATAGCTTATCTGTTATCTCTCTTATGTAAACTACTAATCCCACCAGTTACCATGTAATGGTGATAAACAAAGTCAGACATTTTTGTAGTCAGCCTACTGTCAACAAAGTATAATCTTTCTTGGATTTAATACCAAAGATTAACAAAAAATAAAAGCTGGTGCTTAAAGCAATATTGACGTGTTGTTTTTTTTAAAATAACAAACATGTTACACTTACCTGCTCTGTGCAGTGGTGTTTCGCAGAGCAGCCCAAATCCTTCTCTTCTTGGGTACCACGCTGGCAGTCCTGGCTCCTCCCTCCTGCTGGGTGCCCCCAGAGCAAGCTACTTGCTCTGGGGGCACCCAAGCAGGCACGCTCTCGACCTACGGCTCTGTGTGTCCATTCACACAGGGAGCCGCAGCTCCTGATTGACAGCAGTGGGAGCCCATGGCCCCCGCTGCTGCCAAAAGCCAATCAGGAGTGCAAGTCCCTGCAGAGGCAAGGTTCTCATGCACATCGCTGGATCGAGAGGGGGCTCAGGTAAGTATTAGGGGGGGCTGGGGGGCTGCTGCACACAGAAGGTTTTTTACCTTCATGCAAAGAATGCATGAAGGTAAAAAACCTTGTGCCTTTACAACCACTTTAAGCCGGCCATATATGGACCCAAATTCAGCAGGAACTAATTGAATTTTGATCCGGGCTGGTTGCACATAAGTTGATCTAGTAATCAACTTCTGCACATCTGTCCTGTCAGGTTTTTTCCCAATGGATCATTGCAACCGGCTATAGACAGCAGCACTGATCAGAGTATTCTGATGACGAAGAAGCCTCAGTTACAGTTAGACTACAATAACTCATGGGAAGTGATTCCCCCATCCACATCAAATGTGTGGATTGGGGGAATCGGGTCATTTTTTTTTGCTCAACAAAATTCTTAGAGCAAAATATCTAAGTAAAGCTGGCTGCAGACAGCCCAAATTACAGCCCTGTCAGCACCACCTGCTACAACAAAAGTTGATTTAACAATCGATTGGGCTGGGTGGAAAATTATCATCTGAACAGTGACCACATTCACAGGTGCTGCTGTTGCAAAATTCAATAGCAGGCAGAGGAGATTCCTCCATCCATGTTGTTAGCATGGATGGAAGAATTTGTTTTTTTTTCTCTTTTGGCCCATAGACTGAATAAGACAAATCTACTTGTGTATGGCGAGCATAAGGAATAACTGTATTGAAGATTCAGATTATGAAAAAGAGATCCCAGAATAAGAATATAGAAAAGGGGATACCAGACTAGTGTTAAAAAAAATTATACGAGAGAGCAAAATATAGTGAAAGTGAGGATTTGTTAAAAATTGAAAATAAAATATCAGTATGATTACTACCATCTGTGGTCAAGCAGATAAATATAGGAAAATATTACAGAAGCATTGGGAAATCCAACAAACAACTTTTCAGCGGGCGTTCCGCTACAAGATAAAAGTGGTCTCTGCGGCGGATTCACCGCGAGATCACTTTTATCGGCGGTGGGAGAGGGGCCCCTTCCGCCGCTTACCGGAGCCGTCGGCAGCGGCGGAGGCGATCGCGTCTTTCCCCTTGCTGGGTATGGAGACCAGTGAGGGGAAGATGACCCCCATCTGTCTCCATATCACTGCAGGGCAGAAGCAACGTCAAAACGTCACTTCCACCCATAGCTCTTAAAAGGCCATTTTTTTTTTCATTTTTTTAAATGACAATTTTTTTTTTATTGCATGTTAATGTAAATATGAGATCTGAGGTCTTTTTGACCCCAGATATCATGTTTAAAAGGACCTGTCATGCTTTTTTCTATTACAAGGGATATTTACATTCCTTGTAATAGGAATAAAAGTGACACATTTAAAAAAAAAAAAAAAAAAAAAACAGTGTAAAAATGTAAAAAAAAAAAAAAGGTAAAATAAATAAGAAAAAAAAAAAAATTTTAAACTCGCCCCGTCCTGACGAGCTCACGTTCAGAAGCGAACACATACGTGAGTAGCACCTGCATATGAAAACGGTGTTCAAACCAATCGCCGCGATTGGTAGAGCGAGTGCAATCATTCTAGCCCTAGACCTCCTCTGTAACTTAAAACATGCAACCTGTAGAATTTTTTAAACATCGCCTATGAAGATTTTTAAGGGTAAAGGTTTGTCGCCATTCCACGAGCGGGCGCAATTTTGAAGCGTGACATGTTAGCTATCAATTAACTCAGCATAACATTATCTTTCACAATATAAAACAAATTGGGCTAACTTTACTGTTGTCTTTTTTTTAATTCAAAAAAGTGTATATTTTCCAAAAAAAGTGCGCTTGTAAGACCGTTGCGCAAATACGGTGTGACAGAAAGTATTGCAAGGACCACCATTTTATTCTCTAGGGTGTTAGAAAAAAATGTATAATGTTTGGGGGTTCTAAGTAATTTTCTAGCAAAAAAAAAATGTTTTTAACTTGTAAACAACAAATCTCAGAAAGAGGCTCGGTCTTTAAAGCGGAGGTTCACACAAAAATTGAACTTCCGCTTTTCGGAAACCTCCCCCCCTCCAGTGTCACATTTGGCACCTTTCAGGGGGTGGGGGGGGTGCAGATACCTGTCTAAGACAGGTATTTGCACCCACTTCCGGGCATAGACTCCCACAGGAGTCTATGCCTCTTCCCGTCCCGCCGTGCTGTCTGCTGGGACACACACGGGTCCCAGAGACAGCACAGACCATTCAGATTGCGCTGCGCGACTCGCACATGCGCAGTAGGGAACTGTGAAGTGAAGCCACAAGGTTTCATTTCCTGATTCCCATACCGAAGATGGCGGTGGCAGCATTCGAGGACCAAGGGACGGTTCGGCCTCGGGTGCCGACATCGCTGGACCCTGTGACAGGTAAGTGTCCTTATTTTAAAAGTCAGCAGCTGCAGTATTTGTAGCTGCTGACTTAAAAAAAAAAAATTGCGGGACTCCCTCTTTAAGTGGTTAATTACTTGTTGGAAAGCCAAATCACTTAAAAACATGCTTGTAAAAAATAACTTTAAAAAAATGAAAGTATCCATATAGGAGAGGCAGATTAATGTGTAAAAAGTGGGAATATTGTAAATATATTAGGGAGGGCAATGAAACAGAAGATCAAGTGAACAAGGTGAGGCTGTATCATGAAGCAAATTGCTACATAAAGGAGGTTTATTAAAGGCAAATCCACTTTGCACTACAAGTGCGCTGCAAGTGCAGTCACTGTAGATCGCTGTAGATTTGAGGGGAAGTTCTGAAATGAAGGGAAGCTCTGCTGATTTTATCATCCAATCATGTGCAAGCAAAAATGCTGTTTTTTATTTTCCTTGCATGTCCCCCTCAGATCCACAACGACTGCACTTCCAAGTGCACTTGTAGTGCAAAGTGGATTTGCCTTTAGTAAATAACCCCCACAGTTTGTTATTTATTATTTGAGATAATAGCCATGTCATGTCCATTTTATAGGAAAGTTAATGATATAATGACAGGAAATATGTGCCTGGTGATAGGACGTCACTTTAATTTAGATCATGATGAGTCATCAAAAGATTTATTTATACAGATCCCGGACAGATTGAATGTGGACCCCGGGAGCAGGGATGCAGGGTAATCACAATGTAAACTAAATGAGGTTGGAGGGTAGGTGGATTTATAACTTGAAAGAGCACTCACCTCCACGACCTAATGAAAAATTAGACTACAGCCCTAGCCTTTAATTAGTGGAAATGTGTATTTTCTTCAAAGTTAAAGTATAACTAAAGTTTTTTTAGTTTTGGATGGAGTGGAGAGGGATTAGAACTCCTGTCAGTTTATTTCTGTCTGTGCCCCTGTTAGGGAGATTCACCCTTTCTATTTGTCCTGTTTACCATTATCATTGAAAGTGAAGGTAAAGAAAATCCCAACTTTTGGGTTGTCCCCAAAAGGTGAAATCTTCTAATGGGGACACTAGTTCTGGTGACCTGGGGGTCCCCAAGGAATTCCCTTAATTTGCAGGGATTTCCTCTTACTTCAAGTTTGGCTATGAGACAGGAAGTGAAGGGAAATCTCCGTAATTGGAAAACAGATGGCGCAAAACAATCTAAATATATCTCCTAGAATTGCAGTGTTTAGGAGATTTTCTCTCTGCATGCAGCAGGTGATGTCACCGCCCAGCGCGTGCGCTCTGAAGGTCCAGCATACCGTGCCACACCTTCAGAGCTCCGTGCTGCAGCCGAGGGCTCCCTCACACATGTGCGGGAGTGACATCATCATGGTCCCGGCCACTCATACAGCCAGAGCCCCAGAAACCAGAAGGAAGACCGGGTGAAGATGGGAGCCCTGTCAGCAGTGACAGCATGCCCCCGGAGGGCTTCATTCTAAGGTAAGTGTTTCACAATGTGCCAGTATGCGATGCATACTGGCACATTATACCATTGCCTTGCAAGGGATTATTTTTTTTTTATAATGCTGCGGTTTACTACTGCTTTAATATGGTTCACACCTATGTGTGTGGCTGCGTGTGCAAGAAAACACACTGGGTTGCCATTCATTCTCCACGTATGTAAAAATGCTGTGCAGGTGCAGGAACTGCAGGTAAATCACATGGTCAAAATGACCATGTGATTTCCCTGCAGGCCATGTTTTGAAAAAGGTGCATGCACTTTTTCTGCAGGAACTGCAGCCCACTCAAATGAAATGGGAACCCAGGGTAAGAGCAGAAAAAACTGGAGTTTAAACTGAAGTAAATGTAACACTCTCAATTTGCATTTTCATTTGTTAGGGTTCATTCACACTTGCAGTTGTGGGACAGTAATGGTTGAGCTGCGCTTCTTCCACCCCCTACCCCCAAATACTACCCCCATTAGTCGCAGAGGCAGCGGTTGAGGATTTACACATGCTACAGCTGCGATAATTTGCTCTGCCTCGCAACTGTGTGCAATGTGCGTGGTTGGGGTGGGCTAGTGAAGGGTTCAGTGGGTTCGAGTAGGCAGTAAGGAGGCGATACAATGCCTCCTCACCATCTGTCAAATGCTCTCTGAACAGTGATCCAAACGTGGGTCACTCTTTAGAGAGCAAAGCTCATGTACGACCCTGAATCAATTCAGTACGCTGTTTTGTGGTATTTACCTCAAAACAAGGAAAACCCTTCTTATATACCGCATGAAAAGACATTAAACTCACTTCACAGAAGGAAATAAAAATTAAACACAAGCGGTAATTAAGTAGTGGTCCAGGCATGCGGTTTTACCTCATGCATTCTTTGCATGAAGGTAAAAAACCTTCTGTGCGCAGCAGCCCTCCAGCTCCCCCTAATACTTACCTGAGCCTAGTCACGAACCAGCGATGTGCACAGGAGCCTCGTCTCTCCCGGGACTCTCCCTCCTCATTGGCTGAGACAGCAGCAGGAACCATTGGCTCCCACTGCTGTCAATCACAGCCAGTGAGCCAATGAAAAGAGAGAGGAGGTGGGGCCGAGCTGCGGCTCTGGAGTGAGCCTGTTTGGGTGCCCTCACAGCAAGCTGTTTACTGTGGGGGCACTCGGCAGGAGAAAGGGGCCAAGAGCGCCAGTGGAGGACCCCAGAAGAGGAGGATCAGACTGCTCTGTGCAAAGCCACTGCACAGAGCAGGTAAGTATAACACCTTTGTTATTTTAAAAAAAAAACTTGCCTTTAAAGTGAAAGTTCACCTTTACAGAAAAATCTGTAAGGTGAACTTACACAGGACCCCCTCCTCACCAGCCTCGCCCCTCCCTGCTGACCCGGAGCACAGCGATATCATGTTCTGAGCCCTGCTATAGACGCCTCACCCTTCGGCATTCTCTCGACTTCTTCCTCGCCCATGTAATGGTGCCGACCAATTTGAATGCTCTGAAGCGTCCCTCCTGATTGGGGACGTTTTAGAGATTAAGCCGAGGGGGTTTCTAAGCCCAGTCCAGTGATTTGGCTATAGCAGCAGGGTCGGACTGGCCTACCGGGATACTGAGAAATTTCACGGTAGGGCATCTGCCCTGGGGCCGCTCTGAGCTGTGGCTACAGCACTCCCTCCCTCTCTCCTCCTCCTCCTCTTATGTGTCACATATAGCGGGCATCTCCCGCTGTGTGTCACGGAGCTGGGTCTGTGTTCGGCAGCGCTGTAACAAGGTCCCGTCCCCCTAGACCGGCTCGTGTGATAGTAGATGGAACACTGATTGAATCAGTGTTCCGCCTATCACACGAGCCGGTCTAGGGGGGCGGGACCTTGTTACAGTGACACTGAACACAGACCCAGCTCTGTGACACACAGCGGGAGATGCCAGATGTGTGTGTGATCCAGGCAATGGTGAGTCTGTATTGATGGGCACAGTGAGTTCAGGGAAATACTGGCCAGCACATGCGCACTAGGATTTGCGCAATGCGAACACAAATGCACATTCACGCTTGGCCCTTTAACATTGGCACCAAATGGCATACAGTACATAAGGATGACAATTGCACTAGGGCCTTTGCTGTCTGATCTGCAGTCTCTCCCTGTATCCTGTATCCTGTGCCTATCCTTGATCTTGTTGACCCGGCTTTTCCTGACTATCCTGATTATCTCCAAACCTGACCCCGCTTGTGTTGACTCTGATTCTGCTATTCTGCTTGATCTCCTGATGCCAAACCTTTGCCTGAATTTGACTATTCTTTGCCTAACATCTTGCTGTATCTGCCTTCCTGTGTATGACCCTGGCTTGTCTGACTCTGCACTAGTCTTCTCAACCCTACCAGCCTGCATCATCTCTGCATCCGCAGTACACATCTGCAGTACACCTGCATCCGCAGCACCCGGCACCTACCTCATCCCTGCATCTGCAGCACACCTGCACCCGCAGCACCTGGCATCTGCATCATCTCTGCATCACATCAGAGTTAACTGCTACCTGCCTCTCCTATATATCTACTAACGGAGAACACTTCATGCACTCCTACCCCACCGCTCTCTTGCGGCCACTGTTGCAACCTCAGTGGTCCTTGAACCGGGGCTGTATGAGAGGCCTTCCTCTGCTCATCGGGCTCTATCTGAAGGTACGTGACAGTGAGGCTGCATTGCTGGGCACAGTGAGGCTGCAATGATGGGCACAGTGAGGCTGCAATGATGGGCACAGTGAGGCTTCAATGATGGGCACAGTGAGGCTGCAATGACTGGCAGTGAGACTGCATTGCTGGGCACAGTGATGCTGCATTGCTGGGCACAGTGAGGCTGCATTCATGGGCACAGTGAGGCTGCATTCATGGGCACAGTGAGGCTGCATTCATGGGCACAGTGAAGCTGCATTTGATGGACAGTGAGGCTGCATTTATGGGCACAGTGAAGCTGTATTCAAGGGCACAGTGAGACTGCATTGACGGGCACAGTGAGGCTGCATTGAACGACACAGTGAGGCTGCATTGATGGCACAGTGAGACTGCATTGATGGCACAGTAAAGCTGCATTTGATGGACACAGTGAGGCTGCATTGATGGCTGAGGCTGAATTCATGGTCACAGTGATGCTGCATTCATGGGCACAGTGGGACTGCATTCATGGGCAATGAGGCTGCATTAATGGGCACAGTGAGGCTGGATTGATGGGCACGGTGAGGCTGCAATCATGGATAGTGAGGCTGCATTCATGGGCAGTGAGGCTGCATTCATGGGCACAGTGAGGCTGCATTGATGGGCACAGTGAGGCTGCATTGATGGGCACAGTGAGGCTGCATTGGATAGGCAGTGAGGCTGCATTGATGGGCAGTGAGGCTGCATTAAGGGGCACAGCGAGGCTGCATTTATGGGCACAGCGAGGCTGCATTTATGGGCACAGTGAGGCTGCTTTTTTGGGCACAGTGAGGTTGCTTTTTTTGGGCACAGTGAGGCTGCATTGATGGGCACAGTGAGGCTGCATTGATGGGCACAGCGAGGTTACATTGATGGGCACAGTGAGGTTGCATTGATGGGCACAGTGAGGTTGCATTGATGGGCACAGTGAGGCTGCATTTGATGGGCACTGGTGAGGCTGCATTGATTTCTTGTACCAAGTCCGCAGTCTCTGACCATCTCTTGTACCATGTCCGCAGTCTCTGACCATCTCTTGTACCATGTCCGCAGTCTCTGACCATCTCTTGTACCATGTCCGCAGTCTCTGACCATCTCTTGTACCATGTCTGCAGTCTCTGACCATCTCTTGTACCATGTCTGCAGTCTCTGACCATCTTTAGTATGATGTCCTCCTTCCTGTGTATGACCCTGGCTTGTCTGACTCTGCACTAGTCTTCTCAACCCCACCAGCCTGCATCATCTCTGCATCCGCAGTACACATCTGCAGTACACCTGCATCCGCAGCACCCGTCACCTGCCTCATCCCTGCATCTGCAGCATACCTGCACCCGCGGCACCTGGCATCTGCATCATCTCTGCATCACATCAGAGTCAACCAGCACCCGCTGCTACCTGCACAGTGAAGCTGTATTCAAGGGCACAGTGAGGCTGCATTGACAGGCACAGTGAGGCTGCATTGAACGGCACAGTGAGGCTGCATTGACGGCACAGTAAAGCTGCATTTGATGGACACAGTGAGGCTGCATTGATTGGCTGAGGCTGAATTCATGGGCACAGTGATGCTGCATTCATGGGCACAGTGGGGCTGCATTCATGGGCAGTGAGGCTGCATTAATGGGCACAGTGAGACTGGATTGATGGGCACAGTGAGGCTGCATTCATGGATAGTGAGGCTGCATTAATGGGCACAGTGAGGCTGCATTGATGGGCACAGTGAGGCTGCATTGATGGGCACAGTGAGGCTGCATTGATGGGCGCAGTGAGGCTGCATTGATGAGCAGTGAGGCTGCATTGAGGGGCACAGCGAGGCTGCATTGATGGGCACAGCGAGGCTGCATTGTTGGGCACAGTGAGCCTGCATTGTTGGGCACAGTGAGCCTGCATTGTTGGGCACAGTGAGGCTGCATTGATGGGCACAGTGAGGCTGCATTTGATGAGCACTGGTGAGGCTGCATTGATTTCTTGTATCAAGTCCGCAGTCTCTGACCATCTCTTGTACCATGTCTGCAGTCTCTGACCATCTTTTGTACCATGTCTGCAGTCTCTGACCATCTCTTGTACCATGTCTGCATTCTCTTACCATCTTTAGTATGATGTCCTCAGTCTCTAACCATCTTCTGTATCATGTTCGCAGTCTCTAACCATCTCTTGTATCATGTCCGCAACCTCTGACCATCTCTTGTTTTATATCATGTCTGCAGTCTCTGAGGGAGTCTGGAGAGGAGTCAGGAGTGGGAGTGCTGCCAGGATGGGGGTCATGGGGGAAGTCAGACGTGTGTGGACTGTGGAGAGGAGACTATGGGATAAAACCAGAGCCACCAAGCTGGAGCTGACTGACTGAGCCTTGCATGATGCACCTGAGAGGAAGTCAGTGACAGCACCGCCAGGTCAGTCTGGGGGGGGTGGTGGTCACTGATGTAAGGGGGGAGTGAATACAATAATGTAAGGGGGCACTGATATAAAGTTTTCCCCCTTATATTGGTAACCCACCCCACCTTACCTTAGTGTATTCTTTCTTTGGAAAGGTGGTCTCTGGTCAACAGAGCCGCCCCCCCCCACACACACACACGTTCTCAGAGTTCCTGTGGTCCCCCTTGATGATTGACTACTTTTACCACTTTTAACTGGAATTTGCTTTTATATATATATATATATATATATATATATATATATATATATATATATATATATATATATATAAGCCCTATGTGCTTTCATATCTGTCTTCTTTATATATAGTGCACTCTTTAAAAGTGCTTTAAAATGCATGGTTTTCCCTTCATGAACAAGAAAATAATGACGTTATGATGTTGGGCTGGTATAAAAATGCTATGGCGCTGGTATGAAATTATTCCCAGTCTGGCCCTGTAGTATAGCAGGGCTCATAACGGGAGATCGCCGCGCTGCAGGTCAGCAGGACGGGGTGAGGAGGAGGTGCTGTGTAAGTTGACCAGACTTTTATGTAAAGGTGAACTTACCCTTTAACCACTTCAATACCCGGCACTTTCCCCCCCTTTCTGTCCAGGCCAATTTTCAGCTTTCAGTGCTGTCGCTTTAAGTCATGCAAATAGAGCATTCTTTTGGTGGTATTTAATCACTGCTGGGCTTTTTATTTTTTGCTAAAAAAATTAAAAAAGACCAAAAAGTTTATTTTAAGTTTCTGTCAGAAAATTTTGTAAATAAGTAATTTTTCTTCTTTACTGATGTGCGCTTATGAGACTGCACTGATGAGGCGGCACTGATGGGCACTGTTGGGGTGGCACAAATATGCAGCACTGATGGGCACTGATAGGTGGCACTGATATGCACACTGATAGACGGCACTTATGGGCAATGATAGGTGGCACTGATGGGAACTGATGGGCGGCACTGAAAGGCAGCACTGATTGGCATAACTGATTGGCCTGATGGGCACAGACTGGTGTCACTGATGGGCACAGACTGTTGTCACTGATGGGCACAGACTGTTGTCACTGATGGGCACAGACTGGTGTCACTGATGGGCACAGAGTGGCATCACTGATGGGCACTATTGGGGCTGAATTGTAATCAGGAAACTGATAAGTGCCCTGATTACCTTTACATGTCTTCCCTGTGAGGAGATGCCGCTGATTGGATCTCCTCACCCACACTCTGTCAATGTGAGGTGAGGGGAGCTGATAAACGGCACTTCCTTGTTTACATGTGATTGGCTGTGATTGGACACAGCCGATCACATGGATAAAGAGCCGCGATCGTGGCTCTCCTGGGATCAGGGTCGCGCTGTGTCCCAGGAACACAGTGTGCCCACAATCACCGCGCACCCGCGATTGCGGCTACACTGGGTGCCGTCATGTGACTTTTGTCTCAGAACAAGAGCTGCTCCACTCAAGCGCCATTTTATATACGGCGGGCGGGAAGTGGTTAATATAATAGCCAATTTTGAGTAGTCTCTGCCTTTTTAGATCTGTTATCTCAACAATAATGCATAAAAACCTATATATAGAAATCATTGGGGTTGATTTACTTAAAGTATATCTAAAGGGAAAACTTTTTTTTCATTTTGGATAGGGTGGAGAGGGATTAGAACTTCAGTTTTTATTGCTGTTTTTGCCCCCATTAGGGAGATTCACCACCTCTGTTTGTCCTGTTTACCATTATCATTGAAAGTAAAAGTAAAAAAAATCCTACATTATGGGTTGTCTCCAGAAAAGTAATAGAGGGGACATCTTCCAATGGGGACACAAAAAAAAAAAAAAACTGACAAGGGTTATAACCCTCCCTAACTCTATCAAAAATGTAAAAAAAAAGTTATGCCTATAGTTCTACGTTAACCTCCCTGGCGGTTTGAATATGTCAGATTTTTGAATCTCAAAGCGGTACATTGTTTTGCATAGAAAATGCATTTTATATTATAGGCCTGTAATTCTGAGTAATAACACACTTAAATCTGTCCAAACAAGAGTCTAGTAGACATCCCGGGTATGATAAAGTTTGAAACACAAATCATAAATTATAATATAATAAATAACTATAAATAATTTTTAAAAATAATATAATAATAATAATAATAATAAAATTAATTTCCCTGTGATTCACTATCACTCAATTCTGCAAGTGTTCTAATTTACTATCGCTGTTTTCTAGCTGGTCTAAAACCATTTTTGACATAAAGAGACACTTTTTGGTCACCATGGATAATCTAAAGTTTCCATGCAGAAAGAACAGTATATATAATATAAAAGTGCATGCAGGGCACTAGACCGGATTCGCTACAAGATCACTTTTATCGGTGGCGGGCCCCCCCTGCCGCCGTGATCCGGTGCCCTCCGCTGCTTACCGGAGCCGTCGGCAGTGGCAGAGGCAATTGGATCCTTCTTGTGGCCTGACATGGAGACAAGTGAGGGGAAGATGGCTCCCACCCATCTCCATATCATTGCAGGGCGGAAGCGACGTCAAAACGTCACTTCCCTCCATAGCTCTTAAAGGGCCATTTTTTTTTCATTTCTTTAAATAACAATTTTTTTTTTATTGCATTTTAGTGTAACTATGAGATTTGAGGTATTTTTTACCTCAGATCTCATATTTAAGAGGTCCTGTAATGCTTTTTTTCTACTACAAGGGATGTTTACATTCCTTGTAATAGGAATAAAAGTGACACTTTAAAAAAAAAAAAAACAGTGTAAAAATAAAAGGTAAAATAAATAAGAATAATAAAAATTTTTTTAAACGCGCCCCGTCCCGACGAACTCGCCCGCAGAAGCAAACGCATACGTGAGTAGCGCCCGCATATGAAAACAGTGTTCAAACCACACATGTGAGGTACAGCGAGAGCAATAATTCTAGCCCTAGACCTCCTCTGTAACTTAAAACATGCAACCTGTAGAATTTTTTAAACATCACCTATGGAGATTTTTAAGGGTAAAAGTTTGTCGCCATTCCACGAGCGGGCGCAATTTTGAAGCGTGACATGTCGGGTATCAATTTACTCACCGTAACATTATCTTTCACAATATAAAAAAAAATTGGGCTAACTTTATTGTCTTATTTTTTAATTCAAAAAAGTGTTTTTTTTTCCAAAAAAAGTGCGCTTTTAAGACCGCTGCGCAAATACGGTGTGACAGAAAGTATTGCAACAACCCCCATTTTATTCTCTAGGCTGTTAGAAAAAAAATGTATAACGTTTGGGGGTTCTAAGTAATTTTCTAGCAAAAAAAAACCTGTTTTTAACTTGTAAACAACAAATCTCAGAAAGAGGCTCGGTCCTTAAGTGGTTAAGGCATTATTAAAGGTCTATGCCAGCCCCTCTATTAGAGGCTGGCATAGCACACTGTGTTTGTTGTATTTAAAAATGAGCACTGTAAATATTGAATATAAACTGTCTTCAGGCCGGTCTCATCACTCGTGGCCACTTTCCAGCTCTGATAGATGTCTTCTGAGGGAGGTGCCGTGATCTCCCTCTGACGTCAGAGGGAGATGACGTGGCCGCTCGTCTCCTCCGCAGAAGCCACCCATTGGAGCTGGAAAGCGGCCGCAAGTCATGTGACCGGCCTGAAGACAGCTGACATTCAGTATTTACAATGCTCATTTTTAAATACAACATACACAGTGTGCTATACCAGCCTCTAATAGAGAGGCTGTCAGTGACAAATTTTATATTTTAATATTAAAATAATAGCGGCGGAGGGGCGGGGCCAGGACAGAGACAGACAGAGAGGGTGCTGACAGGGAGAAAAGAGGGGGGTGAGGGGGAGGGAGGAGAGCAGAGAGCAGGCAACCTATCACAGAGGGAGGCACTTTGACCACGGTGATGAGGGTGGAGCTGCCCTGGTTATCGTGGTCTGTTTAGAGAGGGCATACAGGAAGTTGTAGGTTTAGGGTTTTTTTTTACAGAGGTGGGCAGATTACATAGCACAAGCGCTGTGCTGTGTAATCTGGTTTAAGGTACCAGAATCTACATTTTTTGGGGGGGGGTTAACAAACGCTTTAATAAATCCACCCCACTACATTTAGTAAATCTACCCCATTACATGTAGAAATATATATTTATTTTTATCTGGGCATTTCGCCAGATTTGTAGGGACTTTTTTTGTGAATATACTGTACAAGCATATACACCATTTTGCAAAAAACTCCCGATCACTCCAAACATAATACAATGTACATGCCTATCACACTGGTCTAATCCCTTGTTAGCCATATGTAGTCAAGATACTTTACTTATTCACAATTATTTTTAGAGATATCTTTCCACTGACATCATTGATCATTTTAGCTATCTATAAGGGGTTAATTCTTCCCAGTGACCACAAGTGTATAGAGCATTCTTCCCACTGACCATCACACTAATGTATCATGAGTTGTAGATATAGTCATTTTTAGCAGGGGTTCCCTGAGACTGTAAAAATATTTCAAGGGTTCCTCTGTGTTGAAAAGGTTGAGGCTTCTTGAAAATGTAACTAAAGGCAAAACTTTATTTTTCATTTTGGATAGATTAATAAATTAATAAATTAGAACCCCTGTCAGTTTTTTTTTTGACCATCTATGTCCCATTGGGGAGATTTACCTTTGCTTCCTGTCCCAATGTCAAAACAGGAAGTAAGAGAAAATCTCTGCAAATTAGAGTCCCCCAGGTCACCAAAACTAGTGTCTCCATTGGAAAATTTCCCATCTAACCATTCTGGGGACAACCCAAAACTTGGGATTTTCATTTCACTTCCAATGATAATGGTAAACAGGACAAATAGAGAGGGGGAATTTCCCTAATGGGGGCACAGATGGCAATAAAAAAAAAAAGGTCAGGGGTGCTCAACCTTTTGAAAAGCGAGGGCCACTTAAGTGATTTGGTAACCATGTGTGCACCACAATGAAATAAAATGGTTCAGAATTTTTTATTTTTCATTTTTTCCTGCAGCCACTGAATACCGACTGGAGGGAGAGGAGGAGATGCCAGTTTTCAGCGGTTGCGTGAGGAAAATGGCGAGGTTCGGTTCCTGTATATGCCGCCCTTCCTGTCCAAGTTAAAAACAGAATGTGAGAGGGAGGCCGCACGGGCCCCCTAGAGCATGGGGCAGGGTCACCATTGTGACCCTTGACCCTACATCAGTGGTTGGGGGTGTGTGATAGAAACATGTCTCAACCGTGGGGTTTTACCACCCCCTAACCTGGAAATGTAAATGAGCCCTTAGTGTCCTGAGTCTCCTCTAATGCCCTGTACACATGAGCAGACTTTTTGACCGGACTGGTCCTACGGACCGAATCCGGCAGGCAATCCGACCATGTGTGGGCTTTATCAGACCTTCAGCGGACTGTTTCTGTTGAAAATCTGATGGACTTTAGATTTGGAACATGTTTCAAATCTTTACGTCGGAACTCAACCGGACCCAGTTCCTATAGAAAAATCTGCTCGTCTGTATGCTAGTCTTATGCCGCGTACACACGGTCGGACTTTCCGGCATACTTGGTCCGGCGGACCAGAGTGTGCCGGACAATCCGCCCGTGTGTGGGCGGCGGCGGACTTTTCCGGCGGACTTCTTCCCAAAAGCCCGCCGGACCTAGATTTTAAACATGTTTTAAATCTTTCCGTCGGACTCAGTTTCGGGCGGAAAGTCCGCTCGTGTGTGTGCTGGTCCGACGGAAAGCCCGCTCGTGTGTAGGCTGGTCCGACAGACCAAATACGACACGAGGGGATGGTATTGCATCTCGCGCTCGCTGCAATAGGAAAAACAAATCTTCCTATTGCGGCGAGCACGGGGCATACCAGGCCCTTAGGTCTGGTATGGATTATAAAGGGGAACCCCGCTACGCCGAAAAAACGGCGTGGGGTCCCCCTAAAATCCATACCAGACCCCGATCCGAGCACGCAGCCTGGCCGGTCAGGAAAGGGGGTGGGGGACGAGCGAGCGCCCCCCCCCTCCTGAACCGTACCAGGCCGCATGCCCTCAACATGGGGGGTGGGTGCTTTGGGGGAGGGGGGCGCCCTGCGCCCCCCCCCCAAAGCACCTTGTCCCCATGTTGATGAGGACAAGGGCCTCTTCCCGACAACCCTGGCCGTTGGTTGTCGGGGTCTGCGGGCGGGGGCTTATCGGAATCTGGAAGCCCCCTTTAATAAGGGGGCCCCCAGATCCCGGCCCCCCACCCTATGTAAATGAGTATGGGGTACATGGTACCCCTACCCATTTACCTAGGAAAAAAGTGTAAGTAATAAAACACACTACACAGGTTTTTAAAATATTTTATTAAACAGCTCCGGGGGGGGGATCTTCCTCCGGCTTCGGGGGTCTTCTTCCGGCTTCGGGGGTCCCTCCGCTTCATCTTCTCCCGGCGTCCGGTTGGTTCTTCTCCGCTCTCCGGCCTCTTCTCCCGGTGTCGCAGGTCTTCGGCCGGCCCCTCCGCTCTCTTCATGTAGCTCTATTGCGAGCGGAGGTCCGGACTTCTGGGCTTCTTGGCTTCTCTTCTCTTCTCTTCCCCCAGATGTTGACACGACGCTCTCTCCGGCTGGACTGGTCTCTGAGGGCTGCGTTGTGACTTATATAGGCGGAGACCCCGCCCCCATATGATGTCACAGTCCCTGGGCATGCTGGGACTGTGACGTTTTAGGGGGCGTGGTCGACCACGCCCCCTAAAACGTCACAGTCCCAGCATGCCCAAGGACTGTGACATCATATGGGGGCGGGGTCTCCGCCTATATAAGTCACAACGCAGCCCTCAGAGACCAGTCCAGCCGGAGAGAGCGTCGTGTCAACATCTGGGGGAAGAGAAGAGAAGAGAAGAGAAGCCAAGAAGCCCAGAAGCCCAGAAGCCCAGAAGTCCGGACCTCCGCTCGCAATAGAGCTACATGAAGAGAGCGGAGGGGCCGGCCGAAGACCTGCGACACCGGGAGAAGAGGCCGGAGAGCGGAGAAGAACCAACCGGACGCCGGGAGAAGATGAAGTGGAGGGACCCCCGAAGCCGGAAGAAGACCCCCGAAGCCGGAGGAAGATCCCCCCCCCGGAGCTGTTTAATAAAATATTTTAAAAACCTGTGTAGTGTGTTTTATTACTTACACTTTTTTCCTAGGTAAATGGGTAGGGGTACCATGTACCCCATACTCATTTACATAGGGTGGGGGGCCGGGATCTGGGGGCCCCCTTATTAAAGGGGGCTCCCAGATTCCGATAAGCCCCCGCCCGCAGACCCCGACAACCAACGGCCAGGGTTGTCGGGAAGAGGCCCTTGTCCTCATCAACATGGGGACAAGGTGCTTTGGGGGGGGGGCGCAGGGCGCCCCCCTCCCCCAAAGCACCCACCCCCCATGTTGAGGGCATGCGGCCTGGTACGGTTCAGGAGGGGGGGGGCGCTCGCTCGTCCCCACCCCCTTTCCTGACCGGCCAGGCTGCGTGCTCGGATCGGGGTCTGGTATGGATTTTAGGGGGACCCCACGCCGTTTTTTCGGCGTAGCGGGGTTCCCCTTTATAATCCATACCAGACCTAAGGGCCTGGTATGCCCCGCGACGGGGCTAGCAAGGTGTCAATCTCGCCGATAAAAGCGGCAAGATTGACATCCTTTTCTAGTCCCGTCGCACCTGAGTCACGTTCAAAATGAACGGACTTGTCCGTGTGTGGGCAAGTCCGTTCATTCTGAAAGTCCGCCGGAACTCCGGCGAAAGTCCGTCGGAAAGACGGGCGGACTTAGCCCGCCGGAAAGTCCCGGCGTGTGTGGGCAAGTCCGTCCGTTTTAAAGTCCGGCGCACCTGGCGGACAAAGTCCGTCGGAAAGTGTGCCGGACCAAGTAGGATAGAAAGTCCGCTCGTGTGTACGCGGCATTACAGACAAAAACTGACGCTAGGGCAACTATTGGCTACTGGCTATGAACTTCCTTATTTTAGTCCGATCGTACGTCATCACATACAAATCCATCAGACTTTGGTGGGATTATGTGTAGGCAAGTCCATTCGTTCGAATGTCCGTCATAAAGTCCGTCGAAAAGTCAGTCGAAAGTCCGTCGGAAAGACTGTCGGACCTTTGTTGCCCTTGTGTGTACAGGGCATAAGACTGCCTTCACACTGATGCCCTGTGGTTTACCTGCAATGCGAATGCAGCGTAGTTCACCGATGGCTTTCCTTTGGGCTAGCAGCACTTCATAAACTTCTATTATATCTTATGGGTGTGGTACACTTTCTGAAAGTGCACAAAAACACCTGCATTAAGGAGAAATTCAGAAAGCGCACCAAACCCGCAGGATATGATAGAAGTGCATTTCCCTGGCCACATTAGAGGGCTCCTATGGGCACAGGTTGAGCACCCCTGTAATAGGTGTTCTAATACCTCTCCACCCTATCCAAAACATTTTCCTTTACATATTCTTTAGGTAAATACAAAATATCTTTATAAATGTCAAATACTGAAAGAAAATTGTATCAACAATCACACACATCTATAAATACACTTCTTCCACCAATAAAAAAAGACAATGTTGTTTATTTTATACTATATTCTTTCAATATTTGAGATATTTTGTATTTACTTAATTTAACTTAGTTGTTTTAGATATACCACTTGTGTCCGGTGAAAGGAGCTTCCCTTTGACTGGTATTCTAGTCACATTTTTATTAATACATCTGCTGCAAGGACTGCACTGAGTTGGCATATTTCTACACTTTAAACAGGAGCGGCTGGTCCATTAGGGGGGCAGGGGCGTCGCCCCCCTAGTTTGCATGCTGGGATGCATGCAGGGCGCTGGACGGATATAACTGACTTTTCTTTTATCTTTCAAGCCACATGATTAGAGCTTGAGGCTCTAATTGGCTTGAAAAGGCTTGGGGTGCAGAGCACTGCACTCCGAACCCACCCACTTGTGACAATAGCGCATCAATATTCACAACAAATATCTCAATTTTCCTGGAAGTGGTGAAAGATACAAAGTTTTATACAAAGACAAGCCTAGGTGACAATCATGGCTCCTTCCTTAGATACAGTGTGTGAGTGAGTGTTGCTATTCAGGGGCAGGAAGTATATTATTGGCAGGATAAGTAGATACAAATGAAGTAAAACAAGCATTACCGAAAAAAACAAAAACAAATGCATCTAAAACCTTCAAGGACTGGCAAGCTGCAATATATTAAACTTTTATTTTTGAGTTTAGATCAGGGGTAGGCAACCCCCAGCACTGGTGCCGCAAACGGTACGCGAAGCCTCTTTTTCCAGCACTCAACCCCCTCCCCATCAGCAGAGCAGCGCAGGGAAGTGTCAGTGAGACACTGATGTATTCCAATTTCAGAATTCCCCATGTGCACTGAGGGGGAGGCACTGTGCCCCTGCACATTGTAAAAGATGGGAAACATTGTTCAGTTCTCTAACTTTGCTGTAGCTGCGATCGTCAGCTTTTGTGATGGGGAAGAGATTGGGTGCAGTTCTGCTGGGGGGGGGGGGTCCCTGTTTCCAGGAGGAGGAGGACTATCATTGGCCACTTCTAAAGCCAATTACAGTCCTGCTAGCCCCATCCACCATCTGGAGGAAGATGACTCGCTTGGTTACCACTATCAATCTCAGAAAGAAGGGATTTCACTGTGAGAAAACCACAATCAGGTGACAGTTTGTGGAATTACTGTTGAGCTTCTGGGAACTTTGTTGAAATTATTCCTGAACCTTTGCTTCACTTAACACTGAACCCCTGCACTCTGTGTCCCTTTAAGCCTCAGCCAGTATTCAGCGCATTGTAAAATAACACCCGACCACTTTTTCTCAGCTGCAGGGGCCCAACTTATGATCCTGCACACAGGCCTACTGCTTTCAGAAAATGCCCCTGACCTGAGCTGATTGCTCATCCATTTCAGATGCTCGTGTGTGACATCACATGCAAGCACGTGGGCTGGATGCAAGAAGTGGATCAGCAGAATGAGTGCCAGGACAGGTAGATGTGTCTCATCTCTGCTTCCTTTCACCACTCTGAATATCACGCATATTATAGATGAGAAGAGGGTACATCAGTGGGGAAAATGAGCAGGAGGGGTTAAAAGGTGGAACAGAAGAGCAGGAAGGTACAGCGGTGGGGCAGATGTGCAGGGAGGTACAGTGGTGGAAGAGATGAGAAGGGGGTTCAGCAGTGGGACAGAAGAGCAGGGGGGTGCAGTGATGGGCCAGATGAGCAGGGGGGTTCACTGTTGGGGAAGAAAAGCATGGGGGTAGAGCAGTGGGGAAGATATGAAAGGAAGTGTATTGGTGGGGCAGATGAACAGGGGGTTACAGTGGTGGGGCAGGAGAGTGGGGGGAACAGAGGTGGGGCAGAAGAGCGGGGGGGGGTACAGAGGTGAGACAGATGTGCAGGAGGTACATTGGTGGGGCAGATGAGAAAGCAGGTTAAAGTGGTGCAGCAGATGAGCAGATGGGTTCAGTGTTAGGACAGATGAGAAGGTGATTCAGTATTGAGACAGAAGAGCATGGGGATACAGCAGTGGAGCAGATGTGCAGGGAGGTACAGTGGTGGGGCAGATACAAAAAGGGGTACATTGATGGGGCAGATGAGCAGGGGGTTACAGTGGTGGGACAGAAGAGCAAGGGGGTACAGTGGTGGGGCAGATGTGCAGGAGGTACAGTGGTGGGAGGGATAAGAAGGGGGTTCAGCGGTGAGACAGGTAAGCAGGGGGGTACAGTGATGGGGCAGATGAGCAGGGGGTTACAGGGGTGGGACAGATGAGCAGGGGGGATTCAGTGTTGGGCCAGATGAGAAGGGGGTTAGATTGGTGGGAAAGATGAGCAGGGGGTTACAGTGGTGGGGCAGAAGAGCAGGGGAAACAGAGGTGGGACAGATGTGCATGAGGTACAGTCGTGGGGCAGATGAGAAAGGGGGTTACAGTGGTGGGGCAGATGAGCAGATAAGTTCAGTTTGAGGACAGATGAGAAGATGGATCAGTGGTGGAGCAGATGTGCATGGAGGTACAGTAGTGGGGCAGATGAGAAAGGGGGAACATTTGTAGGTCAGATGTACAGAGGGTTACAGTGGTGGGACAGATAAGCAGGGGGTACAGAAGTGGGGCAGATGTGCAGGGTAGTACAGTGGTGGGGCAGATGTACGGGGGGTTACAGTGGTGGGACAGATGAGCAGGGGGGTACATTGATGGGGCAGATGTGCAAGGGGTTACAGTGGTGGGGCAGATTTGCAGGGGGGGGGGGGGGGGGGCAGTGATCTGAGGTGTGAAGGTGCATGAATTGGGGCTCATCTGCGGTGTGGAGTTGCAGGAATTGGGGCTCATCTGGGGTGTGGAGTTGCAGGAATTGGGGCTGATCTGAGGCGTGAGAGTGCAGGATGTTAAATGTTTACAGCATTTACTTTATAAAAAATCATTTTTGTGATTGAGAGTGTAAAGTTGACATTTTTTGTTATAAAATTGGCATGCTCAATTTCTTTGAAAACATTTTTCAACACATTGTGCTCAAAAAGTTGCCTACCCCTGGTTTAGATGCATTGCTTATCCTCTGTGCTGGCTTTTCAAAATTAAAAATGCAACAATGTAGAGGTTGAATTGAATTCTCAGTTTTGTATAACTCTATTAGATGTTTCAGGTAAGGAGGAAATAGAGAAGTGGGACAGCCCCTAAAATAAGGGACAGTTGGGAGCTACTGTATGACTATACAGCAGCACCAGAAACTGGAAACAATACACCAGCTTCACTTTCAGGTCAACCATTCTTATTGAGGGTTAACCACTTCAGCTCTGGATGATTTTATGCCCTTCATGACCAAGCCATTCTTTGCTATGCGACACTGCGCTAATTTGACTGGCAATTACATGGTCATTCAATGCTGTATCCAAACAAAATTTATATAATTTTTTTTCACACAAATAGAGCTTTCTTTTAGTGGTATTTGATCATCATTTTTTTTTTTTTTTTTTGTTTTTTTTTTTTTGTTTTTTTTACGATTTACACGAAAAAACACAAATAATTTGGAAAAAAACCCCAATATTTCTTATATTCTGCTATAAAACACATCCAATAAAAAAAAATTAAAAGTCAAATTTCTTCATAAATTTTGCCCAAAATGTATTCTGCTACATAATTTTGATTTAAAAAAAAAATCCCAATAAGTGTATATTGATTGGTTTGCTTGAAAGTTATAGCGCCTACAAACTATAGTATATACTTGGAATTTTTATTTATTTTACACTACTAATTGTGGCGATCAACGACTTATAATGGGACTGCGATATTGTGGCAATCTGACACAAACTGATGCTGGGGGGAACTGATTAACTTCCACCGACATCACCAGTGACATTATTACAGTGATCAGTGCTAAAAAAATGCACTGTATTAATCACACTGGCTGGGAAAGGGTTAACATTTAGGGCAATCAAGGGGTTAAATATGTGCCTAATTATATGTAATGTGTGTACAGTGTGCTGCTTTTTACTAATGATCTCTCAGTTTCTCATCCCTGCTTTAAAATTCAACACAGAGCTCTGGGCTGTGAATGTACATAGCCAATCAGCACATCCCAGCTGTGAAATCATCGTCCGGGACTTGCTGACAGGCTCCCGCTGTGTGCAATCACAGCGGGAGCTGGCTGGGGGGCACGTATGCGAGCGTCCTAAACCCGGAAGTAGGCAGCGAAAAAACAGGATGTCGCTTTGCCTACAGCCCCCGCTTGCCCACAGTAGAATGTGGGCAGGCAGTCCTTAACAAAGTTAAATAGAAGGAATGTAACTACTCCAGTGTAACAAGTTCCATTGAGAATAGACAATAAAAAAGAACATAAGGCAACAATAGACAGGGTAAATGGATTACAATATAATGTAGATGTGCACAGGTTCGAGGAGCTCTGGCATACGACAGTAAGAGGTAGTGCACCAATGTATCAATGGGAGGAAGAAGAGTATAGATAATGTAGCGCACAGACTGAATTGGTCTGGCTGTTTGAACCCGGGTTCCATTCCCTGGTAGGCACACGCAGTCAGGCATATGGCATTTCCCAGTCAGAGAACAGGCTGTGCGTGTCTTTCTTTGTGGTTTTTATTTTGTTAGAGAACTGGGATAGGGTGAGGGATACTCCAGTAACTGTAAACTTGAAATGAGGACACTAGCTCTGGCACCCCCTTTGCAGTGTATAGCTGAACAGTACAAAACAGGAATATAGTCCTGAGTGTACAGAATAATAACTCCCAGTGGCACCCCCTTTGCAGTGTATAGCTGAACAGTAGGGATGAGCTTCGAGTCCGAGTCAAACGTAAATTTGACTTGAACATCGGGAGTTCGCCCGTTCGTCAAACAGCAAATTTTATGGGGCGTTTGCAGCAAATTCGAGCGCCCCATAATGCACTGCAAGACCGCAGTACATTGCTGTATGATGATTGGCCAAAGCATACACCTGACCTGCATGCTTTGGCCAATCACAGCACGCTCCTCAGCAAGAGCCTTAATTGGCCAAAGGCAGGGTGCCTTTGGCCAATCATGGCTCAGGGGGACTGAGCCCCACTCTATATAAGGCTGCTTACACAGCGCCTGTATAGTGTGTTATAGTGGACGGAGATAGAAAGATTAAGCTAGATTAGGCAGGCAGGTTAGTTAGTTAGTGGCAGTGTATTTGATAGATATATATACTCTGCGTAGCCTATATTTACAGTGCATTCAGCGGTGTACAGTTTCTAATACAGTGCAGGCGGTGTACACAGTATATAATACAGTGTAGTGCGGTGTTAGAAAAAAAATACCCATCATGTCCGGAAGGCCTCCAAGGAGAAGCAGACGCTCACAGGCCACTAAAAGAGGGCAAGCACCCTCTGAAATAATATTTAACAGCAGGGACCATTCCTGCACCCAACAAGAGTAACTGTGAGGGGTTACAGTGTTCTGGCACCACCAACACCCAAGGCCCAATTTTTCAGCAGAGTATATAGTGCAGTCCTTATAGTATATATACTGCAGTTCAGCGTATATAGTGCACTCAGTGTAGTATATATAATAGAGTGCAGGGTATATAGTGCAGTGTACAATATATAATATAGTGTATTGAAGTGGTTAAGGGGACCCCTATGACTGAATTAAGAAAAAACAGCATGGGTTCCCCCCATCCATACTAGGACCTTTGGGCCATTAAAAAAAAAAAAAAATTAGCATGGACTTCACCTTAATATCAATAACAGACCCGAAGGGCCTGGTATGGACTAGGGGGGGAATCCCACGCTGTTTTTTTTAAATTATTTTTTATGTATATTGCCGGGCAGGGCTGGACTGGGACAAAAATGTGGCCCTGGACTTCATCCAGACGGGCCCACTTTAATGTGTATGTATCAGTGACCGTGACCAGCAGTGGCAGTACATTCATTCATCATCAGTGACCATGACCAGCAGTGACTGCACATTAATTCATCATCAGTGACCATGACCAGCAGTGGCACTAGTAAATTCATTCATCAGTGACTGTGACCAGTGGCAGTAAATTCATTCATCAGTGACTGTGACCAGTTGCAGTAAATGCATTCATCAGTGACTGTGACCAGTGCCAGTAAATTATTCATCAGTGACCGTGACCAGTGCCAGTACATTTACTCCTACCCCCTCCGCCCGCCATGCTGCATATTACAAAAATCAGAGACAGACAGTAACAGTTTAATATTAATAATGCAGCCTGACATCAGCTTAGCTTATTTAGTGCTTGCTTACTTGTTACTTGAATTTAAAACACACTGATGAGTGATGACTGACTTTGTTCCTGTGCTGCTGTCTGAACCTGCAGGAATTTGCTGGTTCCTCCTCGGCGGCACTGGCTCCTCTTGGTTGCAGCTGAGCTTGGGCATCAGCTCGCTATGCTCCTCCCATGTTCCCATCCCGCCTCCGGCCGTGAGTGACGTCACGCTGCCGGGACGGGGCTGTAACCTTAGGGGTCGTGGCAGCGATGATGGGCGGTGCTTGTGTGCCGGGTGCAGGAGGAGCAGAGGCGAACCGCTGAGAGCCTGAGCTGGCCGCCCCCGCCCCTCCACAGCCCAGCGCTCCAATGAGCGATGAGGGAGAAGAGCACAGAGCTGTGATTGGCAGTTTACAACTCTTTGCTCACGGAGCTCTGAAAACTGAGGGATCGGCTGTGTTAGATCGCTCGGTTCTCAGTACAGAGGCGCGGGGGGGGGGGGGGGAGATGCAGCATCGGGCCGATGCTGCATGCACCGAGGTAAGTATAAATCTGGCAAAAAAAATAAAAAATTCCCTTCTCTTTTAATTTCTGTAAAATGCAGCACAAACAGGGATCAGCAAGGTGTCTGCACACAGACACTGGAGTCCGTGAGTGGTCCTTGCAATGTTTGCGGCCGCAGCAGACTTTTTTTTAATAACTTGATTCTTGATGACTCACTGCTCTCTCCTCCTGTAGGTGTGTACTGTCTGCGTTGTAGATCCGGCCGGGGTGCGGCGTCAACCCCGCCCACTAGTCCTGCTGCGTACGGAGTGAGGGACTGGTATTTTTTTTACAAATCTTTTATTTATTTCAAAAGGCACAAAAACACATCATCATCAAATATGTAACAATAAGAAATGCCAACGTTTCAAGTATATCAAGCTAACATTACCCGTCAAAAAAAAGAAAAATAACATTTCAAAATTCAGGTACAAACTAGACATATAAATCATTCCTAACAGACACCCTGAGCATATTACCGGGACAACAGAGAAGCCACTATTTCTCTATATCTAGGTGTCTATTTTATCTGATTGTAACCTATTGCAATACGTATCCCTGTGTTCCGGCCTCAAATTTTCCCAGACTTACTATACAAAGAAATTAGAAAAAAAAGAAAACTAATAGGAACAGAAAAAAAGGTACAAAGAGTTAGAGGAATATCCCCAGCAATATAAAAAGGAAAATAGAGGTAAAGAAGAAAGTAATAATAAAATAGGAAAGAATTAAAAAAAAAAAAAGGGGAGGGGGCCGGTATTTTTTTTTGTCTTGAAATGACACCGACTTTTTCTTCTTTACAATGTTTACAATGTAGCAGCTGGTGTGAATGGACCCTTATTCTGGGTTCACATTATAGTGATGCGGTAACCAGCGCGATTACAGCGCCGGTTCCCACATCGCATCTCTCCTGCAGGCAGTTAACACTGCCCTCTGCGAACTGCTGCGGATGTCAATACATTGTTAATGACACCCCCAGACTGGTTCACAGATCGCAATGCAAACTGTGGATTCGGCCAGAAATCAGATTGCATGGGTGTGAACACCCATGCGATCCAATTCCAATGCAGGAAAAAAAAGTCCCTTCGCCTTTTTTGTGCAAATCCAATGCTAATTTAGCCATACAACTGTATGGCTGAACTCACATTGCACAGACATCGCATTTGAACGGCACAGCAGTGCAGGTGCGAATCAAATGCGATGTCTGTGTTCACAATAGTGTAAACCCAGCCTTAAAGTGGATCTTATATGCTACAAGGAAAGTCTGCTTTTTTGGCAAGCCTGCTGCTAAAAGCAAGTCCCCCCCCCCCCCCCCCCAACACAAATAGTTTATCTCTCTTGCTGACTATGTAACACATATGTGTGGTGGCATGGAGGGGGGCCTTACCGCCTACATGCTGCACATATAATGCCATGGGGACTGAGCTTTCTGAACTGAGAGCATGCTTAGTGTGCACTCCCAGCAGAGTGACTGAGCTGTCCATAAACAGCTCTGTTTCTCGGTTCATGATTGGGAGCTAGGGGATAGGCTCCTGATCATGGGACCACTGTGACAGCCAATCACAGTAATCATGTGTCCTGCCTGTCCAGATTAAAGAGGAACTAAAGTCTGCAATCAGAGGCGGCTCTAGACTTTGTGAGGCCTTAGGCAAAACTTAGACATGAGGCCCCACTGTATTATGAACTGTATTAGGAGGGTACAGTATAGGGGAGTGGACAGTACAGGGGGTAGGTAAGTGGGCATAATAAAGATATATTTTCCTCAAGCAGAGCTGCACAGGGAAACTGCTCTCACAGATCCTACCTATTCTGGTAGGCTGTCACAAAGAGAGAAATAAAGGGGGATGGGTGGAAGAAAGAAAGAAAGAAAGAAAGAAAGAAAGAAAGAAAGAAAGAAAGAAAGAAAGAAAGAAAGAAAGAAAGAAAGAAAAAGATGGACAGGAAAGAGAAAGAAAGAAAGAAAAAGAAAGATGGACAGGAAAGAAAGAAAAAGAAAGATGGACAGGAAAGAGAAAGAAAGAAAGAAAGAAAGAAAGAAAGAAAGAAAGAAAGAAAGAAAGAAAGATGGACAGGAAAGAAAGAGAAAGAAAGAAAAAGAAAGACAGATGGAAGGAAAGAGAAAGAAAGACAGATGGAAGGAAAGAAAGAAGGAAAGAAAGACAGAAGGAAAGAAAGAAAGAAAGAAAGAAAGAAAGAAAGAAAGAAAGAAAGAAAGAAAGAAAGAAAGAAAGAAAGAAAGAAAGAAAGAAAGAAGGAAAGAAGGAAAGAAAGACAAAGAAAGAAAGAAAGATGGACAGGAAAGAAAGAGAAAGAAAGACAGATGGACAGGAAAGAAAGACAAAGAAAGACAGATGGACAGGAAAGAAAGACAAAGAAAGAAAGACAGATGGACAGGAAAGAAAGACAAAGAAAGAAAGAAAGAAAGAAAGGGGGATGGGGAAAGAATGAAGGAAAGAGAAAGAAAGACACAAAAAGAATGGAAAGAAAGAGAGGGGAATGGAGGAAGAAGGGAAGGAAGAACATCCCCTACATCAGTGTACTCACTGGGAGGCAGGAGGGACTGGATGGATGGATGGATGGATCAGACTCCCCTTGTCCTTTTTCTGGGCTCCAGTTTGAATCTTCCTGCCCACACATCCCCTTCTCTGAGGCAGAGCAGAGAACACTGCCGAGGAGAGTGGGCGGGGCAGACACAGGAGGAGAGGGCGGGAGGAGGAGGAGCAGAATCTCTCTCTCCTCTTCTGTCTGGCTGTGCGGGCAGAAGGGGGAGGGGGGAGATCTGTCAGAGCTGTACTGAGCGGCTCTCTCTCCCTGTCTGTGATCCGGAGATGTCTGTGAGCTCCGATCACACGTCTCACTCGCAGCCTGTTATCTCTCCCTGTAGCAGGGCGAGGGGACTCGGGACGGAGATCTCTGCTGCTGAACGAGGCGGCTCTCTAATTAGGTAAACTAGCCAGCTGTGCGAGGCCCCTATGACTGCGAGGCCTGAGGCCACCGCCTATTTCGCCTAATTAGAGAGCCGCCTCTGTCTGCAATACTTACCTTTGCTATAATAGTCCGGCGCCAGCATCATCTCTCTGGCTTCTTCGGGGTGCTGGAGGAAAGAAGGGACTTTGATGTGATGGGGGGTCTTTGCTATGAAGAGAGACTTATGGCGTAAAGGGGGGGGGCTCTAATATAAAGGCGGGACTCTGACATAAAGGGGGGCTCTAATATAAAGGTGGGACTCTGCCGTAAAGGGGGGACTCTAATATAAAGGCGGGGCTCTGGTGTACAGAGGGGACTCTGACATAAAGGGGGCTCTAATATAAAGGCGGGACTCTGATGTAAAGGGGGACTCTATTATGAAGGGGGACTCTGGTGTAAAGGGGAGACTAATATATAGGCAGGACTCTGACATAAAGGGGGGACTCTTATGTAAAGGGGGAACTCTGATGTGAAGTTAATTTCCTCCAGGGGGGGGTAGTGTACATTGTCTCCCATTGATAAGTCACAATGACATTCTATAGTGGGGGGTCTGGAGAGTTTTCATACTATGAATGAAGAAAGGCTGAGTAGCGCTGACAGTGGCAGTGTCGGTGTACAGAATGTTCCATCACCCCTTCATTCCAGTGATGGTGTCATCCCTCCATTCCAGTGGAGGTGTCACCCCTCCATTCCAGTGAAGGTGTCACCCCTCCATTCCAGTGAAGGTGTCACCCCTCCATTCCAGTGAAGGTGTCACCCCTCCATTCCAGTGAAGGTGTCACCCCTCCATTCCAGTGATGGTGTCACCCCCCATTCCAGTGAAGGGGTCACCCCCCCCATTCCAGTAAAGGGTTCACCCCTCCATTCCAGTGATGGTGTCACCCCTCCATTCCAGTAATGGGGTCACCCCTGAAAGGATAGCATACTGGACAACCGACCACCCTCCCTTGGTAATCCACAGTGACCCCGTCAGAATTCTGGAGACCCGGGGGCGTGGCCTGGACCGGCATGGCGTGAGGAGTGTTGAACGGGAGCTCCGCTTGCCATACATCCGTCTCCGCAAATCCTGGGGTCCTAATCGCCCTTAAAAACTACTCACAACATCTACTCGAGGGGAGAACATACAAGGAGAAAGTCTCCGACGAAGAAAACCACAGACGCGGCTTCTAAACTTGCCAAATATCGTCTGCAGGACAAGGCGGCCGCAGAGGAAAATGGCGCCGATCAGCCTACCCCGCTCGATTCAAGTGCAGATGACACTGCATGCGTACTTGAGGCTATCTCAGATTGCAAAAGCACCCTCACATGCAAGATAGAGGAGGTAAAGGTGGATGTCTCCTTGATCCGTCAGGACCTACAGAAGCTGAGGGAGCTGGTCACTGAGACGGAGACCCGTATCAGCCAGGTGGAGGACAGCGTGCCGCCATTACAAATCTCAACCGAAAGAATACAACATCAGCTGAATGCGGTGCTCGCGAAACAGGATGATATGGAAAATAGACTGCGGAGGTGCAACCTAAGATTTGTGGGACTGCCTGAAGGTGCGGAGGGCTCTGATCCCCCTACGTTTCTTGAAAATCTGCTTACATCTACTTTCGGGCGAGCTGAATTCTCCACTTCATTTGTGGTAGAGAGAGCACACAGACTGGCATCCAGACCTCCCCCCCAAGGTGCACCTCCTAGAACCTTCATTGCCAAAATGCTCAACTTTCGGGACCGGGATGCTGTCCTCCGCCTCACTAGGCTTAAGGGCAATATCCCATACAAAAATGGAGAAATCAAAGTCTTTCCGGACTTCTCTGCGGAGGTCCAGAAGAAGAGGGCGCACTTCGCAGAAGCCAAGCGACAGCTAAGAATCCGTCACTACTCATACGCAATGCTCTTCCCCGCCAGGCTTCGTGTGGTAGGCGAGGACAGAGCTCACTTCTTCGACACGCCCGAGGCTGTTTTCGCATGGCTGGAGGATCGAGCGGCACCGGACAGAGCACCTACTTAAAGCACCAGACGGCTGCAGAACTTCTATGTGACACCCCCGATTTCAACACGAAACTACTCCGATTACACTCACGTCGGATTAACACAGCCTTTATTTCATTAAGGTACTGTACCCCCTAAACCCTAGAAGTTATTCCTTTCATCTTTCGGGACACTAGAAGAATAGACAATACAACATCGGCGAATCGCCGTGTCCTCCCTCTTCTTCTCTCCCCCCCCTGATGTTCCTCATCTGCCGCTTAATCCTTCCCCCATCAATAAACAGACCCCACGCAACCAGCTTGTGACAATGGCGGGCTGGGACCCGCCACGACTCCCGGAAACCAACCCCAAACCATCCCTTTTTTATTTTTCATACAAATATGCTATTCTGAAGGTTACAACCTGGGAGGCACACTACTCATGCTAATGCTCGCTCTTCAGCGAGTTATTGCCCCCATAGATGCAGGTTCCATAACGGACCCTGTCTTTACAAGTTACAACTGTAATGTTCGCCATTCGGCGCAAGTTTTGTTTCCCTGGAATGTCCGGCGACCGTTCCCCTCCCCTGGGCTGGGGGGGGGGGGGGGGGCTGTGTGTCTGGATGGCCCAGAGTGTTGAAATGCAAAGTGCATAAGTTATCATGTTGTTGGAATATACATGCTACTAATGATGGAAAGAGTTTTATTCACAGGCATATATTTGATTTACCACCACATTTGTGTTGTCTCATGTCACCTGTTAGAAATCCATGGCTGCAAAGTAAGAGGCTGGAAGGTATACACGTTGGCCTTGTTGCTCCGGGTGTGCCGGACGGGATTGCGCACCACCCCAAATTGTGTGGTGGGGCGGGACACCCGCTTGGCCACCGGGCCAACGGGATTAATATTGGGCAGACTCGGTTGCTATGTCTAAGTTAAAATGTGTTACATGGAACGTGCGGGGTATTAGAGCTAGGTCGAAAAGAAACGCAGTCCTATCTGTTCTTAAAAATATGCGTGCAGAGATGATGGTCTTGGTAGAGACCCATCTCACAGGGCAACTAATGCTATCACTCAAAAAACCCTGGGTAGGTTGGCTGTACCAAGCTCCTTATACTGCCAACTCCAGGGGAATAGCGATCATTGTAGCTAAAACGGTACAATTCACCCTACTGACACTCCAATCTGACCCTCAGGGCAGATCCCTATTTTTACACGCTAGAATAAATGGACTGGAACTCCTGATACTGGCAATTTATATACCCCCCCGTTCCATTTTGATGTGTTAAATGAGGGTTTGGCATTTATGTCTCAATATCCAAGTATCCCAACGATTTGGTTGGGAGATTTTAATAACGTCATAGATAGGGAGCTCGACAGACTGACAATGCACCCTGCTATCACTACCTCGCCACAACATACAAGGTTTGGCAGATTCTTTAAAGAATTAGCACTGATAGATACATGGCGGCACCACCACCCTCAGGATAAGGTATTTTCTTGTTTCTCAGCGGCGCACAACTCCATGTCCAGAATAGACATGATCTTTATATCCCGTCCCCTTCTCCCTATGTTAGAGGAAGAGGGATTCCACCCTCGTACATTATCAGACCATGCCCCATATTGGGTTGTACTTAAATTTGACTCTCCACCCAATACATACACATGGAAACTAAATCCCTTCTGGCTGTCGATAGTTCCAGGAATAGATGAGTTGGGGATCGAATGGGACATATTTTTTCAGAATAATAAGAACTCAGCATCCTTTGATGTCGTGTGGGACTCCTTTAAATCACACGCCCGCATGACACTTGCTCACTATATTACTAAATACAAGAGGACTTCCTCTCAAGTGGTCAGACAGGCGGAGCAGGCCCTGGCGGACCTGGAGAGGCAATTCTCTTCGAATCCAACTCCCCTCACAGCAGATCAGCTAAAACAACAAAACCGGCTAGTCTCGGGTTTGCACTTTGAAAGAGCAGAGCGAAAAATATTTTACGCTAAACAGAGGACATACGAGTGCGGGGAACGGGCGGGTCGCCTCCTGGCATACCTAGCTCATATGGATATGAGACCACCCACAGTTGTGTCCCTTAGAGGTACCAATGGGGAACTGATATCCGAGCCCGACAAAGTGGCAAGCGAGTTTCGTTCCTTCTTACTGTCCCTGTACACCTCTACGGCCAATACTACCATTGAGGAAACAAAAACCTTACTAAATGACATAGATTTGCCTACACTCTCTTAAACCTACACTGATATGCTGGAGGCCCCCATTTCCACCGACGATATTTTAGAGGCGCTGTCCACACTCAAAACTTCTAAAGCACCTGGATCTGACGGGCTTCCCCTTGAATTTTATAAAACATACACAGAACACATCGTCCCTAGGCTTCACGAGTTATTCTCCCACATATTTAAATCCGGTATACTACCTCAATCTATGGCTGAAGCTTATATAGTACTCATACCCAAACCCGGTAAAAATTTAGAATTCCCCGAATCCTATCGCCCAATATCCCTTCTTCAACTTGACATAAAAATTCTGGCCAAGGTCCTGGCGCTACGCTTGAACAAAGTCATCCTTACCCTGATACATCCGGATCAAACTGGATTTATGCCCGCCAAAAACACGGCCTATAACCTTTGTAGATTGCATATGAACCTGCAAGCCGAACATGACCAGATGGGCTCCAGAGTCATAGTATCCTTCGACGCCGCAAAGGCGTTTGACTCTGTAGAGTGGAATTACCTTTGGCAGTGTTTGGCAAAATTTGGCTTCGGCCCAAAATTTATTAGATGGCTCCAACTAATGTATCAGGGCCCTAGAGCCAGGATCTTGGTCAACGGGAGAGTCTCCGACTCCTTCCCACTCTCTAGGGGTACACGTCAGGGGTGCCCGCTATCCCCCATACTCTATGCCCTTGCGGTGGAACCTTTGGCAGCGTTGCTGAGGTCACACCCGGGAATCACAGGTTTGAGGAGAGGTGGCCTGACGGAAAAACTCAGTCTATACGCTGACGACATGTTGTTGTATTTATCTGACTCTGGCTCCTCTCTGACAACAGCACTAGAAACAATACAAACATTCGGAACACACTCTGGCTTAAAAATAAATTGGGATAAATCCCAAATCCTCCCTATAGATATAGGCGCGCCCTCCCAGGACCAGGCCTCCTCTCCTCTCACAACCGTTAGCTCCATAAAATATCTATGAATTACCATCACTCGAACTCCTGAAGAATACACCAAATTAAACATAAAACCCCTGATTACAAATTTGAAACAGAAAACCCAAGTTTGGGCTAAACTTCCCCTGGGAGTCCTGGGTCGGGTGAACCTTATAAAAATGGTTCTACTCCCCAAGTTCTTATACGTCTTTTGGCATGCCCCACTTTATTTACCGCTCAGAATCTTCAAGTCAATCGAAAAAATTCTTAACTCATTTGTATGGGGGAAAGCCCGACATAAATTATCATGGCAAGTACTGAAGAATCCCACAGATGTAGGCGGCGCCGCGCTCCCGGATTTTAATTACTACTATCTAGCAGCGCAGTTGTCACATTTTTATTATTTGGACAAATGCGACAAGGAAAGATATATGGCCCTGTTATGTTCCCAACAGACTCATCTGTACACTCACCCATTTCAAATTATTTTCAGGGACCCCCCAGCCCCTGGGACATTGGGCAACCTCAAAGGCCTAATATATGCTCACTGCAAAATATGGGCAGTGGTGAGACGTAGATTGGCCTTGCCATCCACGCATTCACACACACCTCTATGGGATAACCCGGGTCTAAAGGAATTATTGCTTCTACCAGGGCGTCATATGTGGCTCGCTCGAGGAGTGAGGACACTTTCAGATGTGTACCAAGACAACACTCTGAAATCCTTCCAACAGCTCAAAGAGGACTTTGTCCTTCCCAATTCTATGCATTTTAGATACCTCCAGCTCCGCCATGCCTTGCAGACCCAATTTCATGATGGCTCTCCCAATCTTGAACAACTAGATATCCTTCATATTATCGTAGGACAAGACTTCTCCAAACTTATTTCAGTTTTTTATAACTCTCTGCTCCGCCCTGCAGCAGTGACTCTTGCCTATGGGGGGTTGAGGAATCGATGGGCTGGAGATGTGGGGGAGCTGGAGGATGACGAGTGGGAGGACGCGCTGGACAATTGCAAAGCGGTGTCTACTAGACTGGCGGACAGACTTACTCAACTGTATATCTTGCATAGAGCATACCTAACTCCCATAAGATTAGCTAGATTTAAACCTCAACACAACCCTCTCTGCCCCAGATGTGATAGCCCCTCTAGTTCATTTTACCATCTAATATGGGCGTGCCCAGCTATACAAGATTACTGGTCTCACGTGGTACAGTTCATACACGACGAAATGGGATCTCCCCTCTGACTATGCCCCAAACAATGCCTGCTGGGAATCTTCCCAGATCCTGACTCGGATAAATTCCATATCATCTTTCTTAAAGAATCACTCTTTATAGCTAGGCTACTTATAGCAAGAAAATGGATGAGGGTAGAAACGCCTACATTACAGGAATGGATCGCTGCCATTAACAATGTCCTGCCCTATAAAAAAGAAATATACGCCCACAGAGGATGCCCATCCAAGTATGAGAAAATATGGAACTCCTGGCTAGGTAACTCAGCTACATGCAGTTCATGAGCGATACCAATCTAAGGGTCTAACAAGTATGCCTCACAGTATAATCTACTGATGCAACGCGCATAACAAAACCCTGAATGTATGATAAAGCTTGATAGAAGACACTCATTTATATTGCCCGCAATCAGATTGTGAAAATGTACAAAATGCATTGTTTACCCTGTTAATCATTACATCCTTGTACGTATGTCAATGTAATGTTTGCTAATTACCTGTGTACTCTTTACAAAAATAAACAACATCTTTTTTGTAAAAAAAAAAAAAAAAAGAATTCTGGAGACCCCAATGACACACACACAACAGGCAGCTTTCGTGTGCAAAGTGAGTCTAAAATCTTTATTCAGGATTGATAGCAATATATATATGCAAGTAGGGATGGGCTGTCTGTTCGGGTCGAACATCAGTTCGACTCGAACATGGACTGTTCGCTGAATAGCGAACAATTTGGGGTGTTTGCAGCAAATTCAAAAGCCGCGGAACACCCTTTAAAAGTCTATGGGAGAGGGGGGGCGTGGCCAAGATGGCGACCAGATAGGACGTGTGTGAAGGGAGCTCCGTCCTATGCCGATAATTTATCCGTTCTCAGGGGACATAGCCTCACCCTGACGCTACCGAGCGGTGGAGGAAACAAGCGGGTATGAGAAGGGGAAGATCCGGTTCCCAGGGGAAGAGGCAGCGGGCTCCCAGGATCTCGCTAACATCCAGCGGTGCGTGCGGGGCGGCCTACACCAACATGGCGTCCCAGACGGAGCAAACCGAGTCGCCCCAGCTGGGAACTGATCAGTTCCAGGCGCTTATGCAAGCCATCACGGGCTGCCAAGCTACTCTGACCAACAAAATCGAGCAAATGCAGCTCGAGATGGGCCTTATCAGGCGAGACATGGACAAACACCGGGACCGATTAACAGAGGCGGAGCGGAGAGTGGGGGAGACAGAAGACACGCTCAGGGAACATTCCACCTCCCTACGCACGCTACAGCTTAAAATGAAGGCGATCGAATCCCGAGCAGAAGATCAGGAGAATAGAAATAGGCGGAACAATTTACGCATGGTTGGTCTCCCGGAGGGGGCTGAAGGGAGAGACCCCGAAAACTATGCAGAACAACTGCTGCGTACGCTTCTCCCGCAGGCGCCATTCTCCCCCCACTTTGCAGTTGAGCGGGCTCATAGGATGCCATCCGCTCCAGGCCCCCCTGGCGCTCCGCCACGTACTTTTATTTTTCGCTTACTGAACTTTAGAGACCGGGATCTGGTTCTCAGAGAGGCCAGGAAGATTGGAGAACTGCGTTATGAGAACGTGAAGATTATGCTGTTTCCGGACTTCTCCATCGAAACACAACGACAACGAAGATCGTTCGACCAGGTCAAGGCCCAACTGAGGAGCAAAGGTCTCAAGTACAGCATGATGTTTCCAGCACGCCTTAGAGTGATTGATGGCGAGACCACAAAGTTTTTTGTTTCCCCGGAGGAGGCTTCCAGATGGGTTGAATCCCTTCCTAGGCATCGTTAAGATGCCTGCCGCTTTGTCTCCCATTCCCCCCTGTTTTTCGATTGTTTTATTTATTTATTTTTTTTTTTTCTTTTGACCACTTTGGAAGACTCTGGTGAAGTGCGCAGCTGCCGGTGAGGTGCATGACTATCTACAGTTTCAATATGTGGGCTGGTTATCACACGGGCTTTCCCTGGGGACTCCCCTGACGGTTTGTTTGCTGTGGGGGCGGGGGGGATGCAGCATCCTCACTCTGGGGATATAAGAGCTCCTATTTCCATGACACCCTGAGGTTCTCCTTCAGGATAGAAAGTCGATCACCCTTGGATGCTCATGGTGTTTACTGCTGCGGGAATCCCTGCCTTTCCTCCTCCTGGCTGAGTACTTCTACTCTGAATGACATAATTCTCCTGGCACCCATAGAAAGATACTTAAAGGAGCCTTTTACCTTATTGTGGAGAACTCGAATCTTGAACTGGCCTGGGAGGGACGGCGCCCCCATCCCCACCTGGCGCTCTATTTTTGAACCTGCCGCTGATTAGGGGGGATCCCGAGGGTTATAACTGCTTGTTAATGTACAATGCAATTTGGAAAGTACCTTTGACTTGCTGTGGATGGGGTGGGGGGGGATCATTGTGCTTAGCCGGGTTGAGTCAGGAACAGTAACTCTCTTTCCACATATGGGAGGATAGGCATGATTTACACATTCCCTAGTCAGTCCCATTGGTCAGATGGGGATGTACTGAAGGGAAGATACAGATGCTTGAATTAGGCTTAGCTCCGTGCCTCTTTCTCCCCCTGCAGCAGGGGAAGCAGGACGTACCTCCAGGCAGATGTTTATCCTTAGTGAGTCTGAAGGAAACGAAGGTGATTTTGATATAGGGGTGGAGATGTGGCCATCCACATGACTCCCGGTAACTGCGTATAATGCCTGTAAAAGGGCTTTTAAGTTTGTGCCCCTGGATAATTCCAGGTGAGCTGTCAGCGGGGGATTCCTGGACGGTTGATTCTGTTGGGGTCCCCTGGGCGACAGTGGTCTTCATGACCGGTTGTGGGCGGGGCTCCCTAGCCCCGGCTGGGGCTCTAGGTCCTTGGTGCGCTTAGTAATACGCGCCACCCCCCAAGGGAGATTTCTCCTATCTGAAATGTTTATTGGGTTAGGTTCGGGTATAAGTACACCCCATGAGTTACAAATGGAGGTGTGGGGTGGGCTGGGGGGGGAGTTTGATTTGTTTCAGTTTTTTATGTTTTTCACTTTAATTGCCTATTTTTATGCCTTACTGTCTATGAGATTGTTTTACTATGCCCGCCATGAAGTCTTTCGGTGCTCGCTGATGTCTCTGATAAATCCTAGCTATGTGGGATACTCTCTCTCCCGGATCCCTTCGCTAATCCACTACAGTATAACATATGATGGCCCCTATTAAAATTCTGTCCTGGAATGTCAGGGGACTAAATCACAAAATTAAGCGATCCCTGGTCTTTGACTATCTTAAAAAATATTCCCCTCAAATCTGCATCCTTCAAGAGACGCATCTGGTGGGTGGTAGGGTGATGGGTCTAAAGAGACCTTGGGTGAGCCGACACTACCATGCCACGTACTCCAGCTACTCTAGAGGAGTTAGTGTCCTGGTACACAAAAATCTTAATTTTGAATTGATAGATGTGATTACAGATCCGGAAGGGAGATATGTCTTGATACATGCTAACATTGATACAGTAGACATGGTGGTGGTGGGAGTGTATTTGCCACCTCCGGCTAATATTTCTGTGCTGCAGAAACTGATAGGGTTGATTGCCCAATTCCAGACTGACAATGTGGTCATAGCGGGAGACTTTAATATACCGCCCAACCCTTGTATGGATAAATTATCTCCGGACCCCGCTGGGGACTCCGCGTTGTCTAAATGGGCTGATGTGTATGGGCTAGTAGATATATGGCGATGGAAGAATCCATCAGAACGAGCTTACACCTGCCACTCCTCTTCATATAATACCTTGTCCCGTATTGATGTGACCTATGTTAGTGGCGCAATGCTCCCTAGGGTTATTTCAGTCGAGATACTTCCAAGAGGTATCTCGGATCATTCCCCCCTACTCTGCACAATACAAACTCATACTCCCCAAGCAGACAGACTTTGGCGACTTTCTAGATTCTGGATTGAACACCCGACCATAGAAATAGAGGTGGCCAAAGAGATAAGAGGTTTTTGGTTGACTAATGCCGCCTCCACAGGGATGGCGATGGTTTGGGATTCATTTAAAGCCTATATACGAGGGTGCTATATATCATCTATTACACGAGAAAGGAACAATAATAAAATTACACTAGAGGAGGCGGAGGCCAGAGCACAGGAACTGGAGTCTAGGTTTGCCATGACTTCTAATCCTATCGCCGCTCAGGATATGAAGGTAGCATATCGAGAAGTAATGTTGCTTAGAGTTAATAAGGTTCATAAACGTCAGCTTACCCAAACACAAAAGATATTCGAACATGGTGACAAGCCAGGTAGATTGCTGGCTTGGATTTCCAAGGAGCAGTCTCCAATCTCCACCATTGCGAGTCTGCGAAGGGAGGATGGGACTAAAGTGGCGGACCCGTTGAGCATCAATCGATGCTTTAAAGAATTCTACGAGGCCTTGTACTCTACTAGGGTAAATTACTCCCCAGATGAGCTGCACAAATTTCTAGAGGGGGTGACCCTCCCGACTCTCTCTGCTGAGGCAAGGGAGAATCTAGACGCCCCGATCACGATACCGGAGGTGCGAGCGGCATTGAAATCTATGCAGACGGGGAAGACTCCAGGGGAGGATGGGATCCCCCCTGAATTCTACAAACAGTACCTAGATGACCTGACTATTAAAATGCATGACATGTTTACAAAATCACTTCAGGACAAAGACCTCCCACCATCCATGTCCCAGGCCATTATAGTTGTAATACCCAAACCGGGGAAGGACCCACAGTTGTGCTCTTCCTACCGGCCCATCTCCCTGCTCAACTCTGACGCCAAAGTACTCACCAAAATTCTTGCCAGGCGTCTAAATGAAATTATACTTACCCTCATCCATGAAGATCAATCGGGATTCATGCCTGGCAAGGGAACAGATATCAACCTGCGAAGGCTCTATGCAGTCTTGGCCTCTGGAGATGGGGGAGGGGCTGAGGAAATGGTGGCCTCTCTAGATGCGGAGAAGGCCTTTGATTCAGTTGAATGGGGCTATCTCTGGGAGGTCCTCAACAAATTTGGTTTTGGGCCATCCTTCATCTCCTGGGTCAGGTTGATATATGGGGCGCCGAGGGCCAGGGTGCGTACCGGAACAATCTTATCCTCGCCCTTTGCTTTGGGCAGGGGAACGCGTCAGGGGTGCCCCTTGTCCCCGGGACTTTTTGCTCTAGCAATTGAACCTATGGCGGCACTTCTACGGGCATCAACACAAACTAAAGGGATTGATAGAGGACCACTGCAAGAAAAGGTATCTCTATATGCAGACGACACCCTACTGTATTTGAGAGATGATGGGTGCTCGCTACGGTCGGCTCTGTCAATTATAGACAGCTTTGGGCGATTCTCAGGAATCAGAATAAACTGGGGGAAGTCAGTGATATTTCCCCTACATTCTGGGATGGGGGGCCAGCAGATGGATGGACAGTTGCGGAGGGTTTCTCGGTTTCGCTACCTGGGAGTTGAGATACATAGAGACTTAAGGCAGTTTATCCCTCTGAATCTCAACCCGGTGGTTCAGCAGGTGTCCCAGAGCTGTGCCAGATGGAGGTCACTCCCCCTGACACCGGTCGGAAGAGTTAATCTAATTAAAATGTCGATTCTTCCTAAGTTCACGTACCTTTTCCGCCAAGCCCCTGTACCAATACCACATAACTTTTTTAAGAGGTTGGATAGCATTGTGATATCCTTTGTCTGGAACGGGGGAGCTCCCAGGGTGGCTAAAGCGAAACTGCAGATGCCCACGTCGCTTGGTGGCCTGGCACTGCCGTCCCTGTTGAAATATTACTGGGCGGCGACCCTGGTGACGGTCAAGTGGTGGCTGTCGGAGGAGCCAGCTAACCCTGCCTCCTCATTGGAGGCGGCGTTGCTGGGTTCATATGCGGAGCTTAGGAACCTGATTCATAGGGGTCCTAGATCTAACTCTCGGGTTACCCTTCCTATGATTGCGACCCTGAAGGTGTGGGACTCGGTGGCCAAACAGGTGGGTGGTCCTGGGAGGTGGTCCCCTGAGACCCCATTGTGGGGGAATCCTCGATTACCACATTTTCGCTCCATACCTGATCCTATTGCCTGGGCCAGATATGGAATAACAAAATTGAGCGACATAACTCTTCAGGGGCAGCTGATTCCATTTGATGCACTAAAACACGACCGTGATATCCCGAACCATATGTTTTTCAGGTACATCCAACTAAGACATGCCTTTAGATCCCAATTCCCCTCCTCGATCTCACTCGAGATGTCGCCGGTGGAGAAATTGCTTAGATCCCCTGATCAAACTAAAACGATGTCTACCTTATACAGTCTGTTTATCACGTTGAATACCTCTGGTGTCTCCCGGCTCTTGGCTTTATGGCAGAGGGATATCCCGGAGCTAACAGATGATGATTGGGAGGAGGGTGTCCAACAGTATCTGCCCCTTGTGATCTCGGCTAGAGACAGATATATTCAGTTGAAGTTCCTCCACCGAGCATATTATTCCCCGGTTCGCCTGGCAAGAATTTATTCTGATCGCACTGCTACATGCCCCAGATGTAACTATCACGAAGCCGACTTCTTTCATATAACTTGGTCTTGTCCTGCAGTGACGGAATTCTGGAAAGAAATCCTAGCTGAAATCAATAACATTGGGAAATTATCGGTCCCGTACAGCCCGATCCCTCTTCTTCTGGGCATAAGTGACTTCCTTGACTTAACATGGGGAAAAAAGCTGTTCCTCTTCTACACCACGTTTTATGCTAGGAAGGCTATTTTGTTGAAGTGGAACCAGAACTCGCCACCTACTAAACAGCTATGGCAATCACTGATAAACACAGCACTCCCACTTTACAAACTGACATATATGGGCAGAAATTGTACAAAAAAGTTTGGGAAAATATGGTCGGAATGGGTAAAGGCAAAACACCTTACTATCCCGTAGTTGTAATCCACATGTTACTTGGGGGTGGGATTACTCCACCATTTTGCCTCCCCTCCCCCCACCCTCCTTAGGATAGGTCCTGAATACCTCCTTGGTGTGACGGGATGGGGGTTGCCTGGTATTACTCTGATAAGTACATACTACTGGAAATGCTGCAATATGCACTGCATGAGCGGATACGTGAAGCAATTCTTGATATTTGTTTATTAGATGGTATAAACTGGCAATGTAATGTTTTATTTTATTTTGTCTAAAATCTTTAATAAACTTTATGTTAAAAAAAAAAAAAAAGTCTATGGGAGAAGTCAAAAGTGCTAATTTTAAAGGTTAATATGCAAGCTATTGTCATAAAAAGTGTTTGGAGACCCGGGTCCTGTCCCAGGGGACATGTATTAATGCAAAAAAGTTTTAAAAACGGATGTTTTTTCCAGGAGCAGTGATTATTAAAGCGGAGGTTTGCAGAAAAAAAATATTAAAAGCCAGCAGCTACAAATACTGCAGCTGCTGACTTTTAATATATGGACGCTTACCTGTCCAGGGAGCCCGCGGTGTCGGCAGCCAAAGCGATCCGTCCTTCGGCTCTCGGCTGCTGCTGCCGCCATCCTCGGTAAGAGAATAAGGAAGTGAAGCCGTGCGGCTTCACTTCCTGGTTCCCTACTGCGCATGCGCGAGTCGCGCTGCGCGTCTTCTCAGGTCCCTGCTGTATTCTGTGTCTCACAGAATACAGCGGGGGAGGACGGGGTAGGTGGCAGAAGTGGCGTAGGTCACCGCAATCACTGCGGTGATCTATGCCAGGAGGTGGGAGCAAATACCTGTATTAGACAGGTATCTGCTCCCTCCTCCCCCCTGAAAGGTGCCAAATGTGACACCGGAGGGGGGGGGGAACCCAAAAAGTGGAAGTTCCATTTTTGGGTGGAACTCCACTTTAACATGCTTAAAGTGAAACAATAAAAGTGAAATATTCCTTTAAATATCATACCTGGGGGTGTCTATAGTATGCCTGTAAAGTGGCGCATATTTCCCGTGTCCGAGAGCAAAATTACATTTCTAAAAGGAAAAGAAAGTAATTTAAAAGTACTAGCAGTAGCGCCGGCATCATAAAGAATTGTCGGGTCTCTGCAATACTCATAAAAGTCATTGAAAAAAAACGGCCTGGAAATCCCCCACAGTGCATTACCAGGCCCTTTGGGTCTGGTATGAATAATAAGGGGAACCCCGAACCAAAATTTAAAAAATAAAATGCGTGGGGGGCCCCCCCAAATTCCATACCAGTCCCCTTCAGGTCTGGTATGGATTTTAAGGGGAACCCCGCGCCAAAATTTAAAAAAAAATGGTGTGAGGGTCCCCCTCAAAATCCATACCAGGCCCTTCAGGTCTGGTATGGATATTAAGGGGAACCCCGCGCCAAAATAAAAAAAAAAATGGTGTGGGGGCCCCCTAAAAATCCAAACCAGACCATTATCCGAGCACGCAACCTGGGAGGCCGCAGAAAAAGAGGGGGGCGCCCCCCTTCCTAAACCATACCAGGCCACATGCCCTCAACATGGGGAGGATGTCCCGAGGGCCTTATCCCCACAACCTTGCCCGGTGGCTGTGGGGGTCTGCAGGCGGGGGATTCATCGGAATCTGGAAGCCCCCTTTAACAAGGGGACCCCGAGATCCTGCCCACCGTGTGAAATGGTAATGGGGTACAAATGTACCCCTACTATTTCACAAAAAAAGTGTCAAAAAAGACAAGAGCGGTTTTTGACAATTTCTTTATTAATGTATTCTTCTTTCCCCGCTTCTTCTTCCATCCTCTTCTGGTCTTCATTCGGTTTTCTTCCTCCATCTTGTTCTTCGCCCGCTTCTTCCTCCGATCCTCTGCTTCTTCCTTCGGTCTTCTCGTCCACATCTTCCTCCAGCGTCTTCTTCCCCGCTTCGTTCTCTAGACGATCCACATCTATGGGAGGTTCCCGCTGTGTGACGCTTCTATTCTTCTGACAGTTCTTATATAACTGAGTTCCCTATGGCTTTCCCCGTGATGTCAGAGGGGGGTGGGGTCGCCTGGTTACGTAATGGGTGACCCCGCCCGCCTCTGACACCATGGGGAAAACCATAGGGAAGTCCCGTGCATCAGAGGGGGACGGGGTCACCGGGTGGCCCCGCCCTTAGTTATATAAGAACTGTCAGGAGAACAGAAGCGTCACACAGCGGGAACCTCCCATGGATGCAGATCGTCTGAAGAACGAAGCAGGGAAGAAGAAGCCGGAGGAAGATGAGGACGAGAAGACTGAAGGAAGAAGCAGAGGATCGGAGGAAGAAGCGGGGGAAGAACAAGATGGAGGAAGAAAACCGAACAAAGACCAGAAGAAGATGGAAGAAAAAGCGGGGAAAGAAGACATTAATATAGGAATTGTTAAAAACCGTCTCTTTTCTTTTTGAACATTATCAACACTTTTTTTGTGAAATGTAAGGGTACATTTGTACCCCATTACCATTTCACACAGGGGGGGCGGGATCTGGGGGTCCCCTTGTTAAAGGGGGCTTCCAGATTCTGATAAGCACCCCCGCCCGCATACCCCCACAACCACCGGGCAAGGGTTGTGGGGATGAGGCCCTTGTCCCCATCAACATGGGGACATCCTCCCCATGTTTCTACTGTAACAAAAACTGAGGTAAGCTTTACTTTCAGCACCTGGGTCAAGGATTCTAGTGGCTCTAGTAATTAAACACATCATTTTACTTTAATCTCACCATCTCAACAGCATAAGACTCCTTCAGCCAATGGACCCCAGACACCGACTAATTACTCGCCACAGAGAGCAGAATAAGTAAGAATAACTGTTTTACCGTGGCCACTTGTCTGCTCAACGTGAGTTTCGTGTCTCTCTGGCCGGGAGCCCACTGTACTGTATCCGAGTCGAAAGACACCATTCTGTTAAATCAAGTTAGGGAGTCTCTAATCAAGACATTCAGATGAGATAGTAGACCCAGATCTTTGTAAAATAATATAATTAGGTGTCTCTAGTTTACTAGATATTCGACATTTCTCATGACCTGATTGCTTACTTCACCTCCTTTGTCTTTAATATTCCTTTTAGATGTTTGGTTCACCTTCTTCACACGACTGGCATGAATCCAGGTCTGTTATTCCTCTACCAGAATAGCTGTGCAGGTAACTGCGATCACTGTGGTTGGGGGTCCAAAGGGATACTCCTGCTTCTTGGTGCCGTTCAATTGCTGGACCACCAAGGTGTCACCCACCTGGAAAGGGTGTGTAGGTTCCTGTGAAGAAAAAGGAGAGGTGCGAGCAACATTTCTTTCGATTTTATCCAAAGTTTCCATAAGTTTTCTTACATATTCTTCCTGAATGAGATCAAATCCCCCTCTTTCTAACATAAGTGGCTGTCTGGCCCATGGGGTGGGGAATCGCCTACCCAATAGAACTTCAAAAGGAGATTATCCTGTTTTCTTAGAGGGTGTCTTTCTTACCTCAGCTAGAGCTGATGGGAGGACCTTCTTTCAATTGGTATATGTCACGGAACGTCCCACACTCCGCTTGAGTGCTTCCGTCTGTATACCGCTTCCTAAGTTCTGGAACACAAGTCCAATTGATCTGGCTATAGGAACCCCCAAGAACTAGACAACACCAGTCTTGGAGTACATCAGGACTAACTTTTTTTAGAATCAAAATTACAAGACTTTATATGCCGTTGGAACCTCCTCTAACAATACAACTGTAACCTAATTAACATGAGCTAATTATCTAATCCTTTATACAGCCTAGGTGACTGAGACATGACCTTTCGCCCAGACTTGTGGGCACCGAGCTTCACACAGTAGTATAAACACAATAGCTGGAGCTAATTACAATTAACAATACAAACAAAACCTAATTAACCTAATTAACATGAGCTCCAATAGGAGTCGTCCCGTCTCCTACATTGTATAGAGGACAATGTGATCAGCTCATTCAATTAACAGGTTGCGTTCAGAATCAACCAAACCAATAATAGTCTCTACATACATCCTGGGAGATATTGTGGACAAATATTACTGTCCCATTTTAAGTAGTCCAAGATATATTTTCTCACTCACCCTGTGCCAGGATGGCACAGGGTGACTTAGACATAAGATGTATTCTGAGTTCCACGGCCCCTCCCGTCACAGTATACATACCTCCTGTGGCCTTCCTGATCTTATCCTTAATGGGTCTGTTCATCCCTTCCACTATACCTGAACTTTGAGGGTGATAAGGTATGTGAAACTTCCAGTCAATTTTGAGAGTTTTTACTAGATCTTGGCAGACTTTGGCAACAAATGCAGAGCCATTGTGTGAGCTGATCTGAAGCGGGCATCCCCATCTGGGAATGATTTCCTATTTAAGAATTCTCACTACTGTTTGTGCATCTTCCTTTGTTGTGACAAACCATCTATCTTGAGAACATGTCCACTTTTACAAGTAGGTATTCTTGTCTCTTACCTAAAATGAAATCAATTTGTAAATGAGTGAATGGTGTGGATGGATAGATTAGGTGTTCATGTTTTGCCTTGTGAGGGGTCCTGGGATTATTCCGGATGCATGTGATGCATCTTTAAACATATGCATTCCTGGAGGGAAGATCAGGGATGTAAAAATCCTTGTCTAATAATTCACGTGACCTGCCACCCTCTGTAACCTGCCCCAAGGTATTGTGCAATGAATAACGGAGCACTTGCTACAGAAATACATGGTCTCCCCTCATGACAAACAAGCTCAGATTCTGAGCTTTTCTGCACACCTACTGCATTCCATTGTTGGATGCAGTGGCGGCTGGTGCTCAAAATTTTTTTGGGGGGCACAAGCAAACTGAAAAATTCTGAAAAAAAACATCATTTGCAGCCTCACTGTGCCCATCATATGCAGTCACTGTACCCCATAAAATGCAGCCACTGTGCCATCAATTGTAGCCTCTGTGCCCATCATATGCAGCCTGTGCCCATCAAACGCAGCCTGTGTGCCCATCTTATGCAGTCTGTGCCCATGATATGCAGCCTGTGCCTGTCATATGCAGCTTCTGCCCATCATATGCAGCCTGTGCCCATCTTATGCAGCCTCTGTGCCCAACATATGCAGCCTCTGTGCCCATCATATGCAGCTTGTGCCCATCATATGCAGCTTCTGCGCCCATCATATGCAGCTTCTGTGCCCAACATATGCAGCCTCTGTGCCCAACATATGCAACTTCTGCCCATCATATGCAGCCTGTGCCCATCTTATCCAGCCTCTGTGCCCTTCATATGCAGCATGTGCCCATCATATGCAGCATGAGCCTGTCATATGCAGCTTCTGCCCATCATATGCAGCCTCTGTGCCCATCTTATGCAGCTGTTGTGCCCATCATATGCAGCCTCTGTGCCCGTCATATGCAGCCTCTGTGCCCATCATATGCAGCCTCTGTGCCCGTCATATGCAGCCTGTGCCCATCATATGCAGCCTGTGCCCAACATATGCAGGCACTGTGACCCCCCCCCGCTGGCCCGCCATGCCATCAGACTGGCACTTACCCCATCCGGGTGACATCAGCGAGCGGGGGATGGGCACTGGGCAGGTGATGGCTCCTGCATCCCGTGCGTCTTCTCCTCCATTCCGGGCTGTTGGGTCCTCTCCTCCTGTGTCAGCGGTGGCGGCGGAGGAGTCCGATCCTCCAGCTTCCTCTCCTGTGTGTCTCTTCCGCCAAAGCGCCGGGCATCGCTTTGGCCAATCGGGAAACAGGTCTCCTTGACCTGCCTCCTGATTGGCGGGGAGACACTGTGGTTTAAAAATAGTGAAAATTAATTCGCTATGGTCACACAACAGGGTGAGATCAGGGCGCACTCTCTGCGCCCCAAGCCCACCCTTTTTTGAAGCCTATTAGTGCCTCAGGCTCTAATCAGGTGCTTAAAAAAAAACAAAAAAAAAAAAAACACTCCCGCCCACGCTGCCATCGGAGTCCATGCGTCCGGCGTCCTGAAAGGGGCCGGGCGCATTGGATCGGGAGGCGGCGGCAGGGATTAGGGGGGCGGCGCCCATGTGCCCACAAGGCACGGGCCACCCCTGGTTGGACGTCTTTGCCTGTAGCATATGTTTGGAGATCATGCAATGTTTTATTCCAAATAAAGAACCGCGCTACAGGATATTAAAAAACTGCTGCCCCCCTATAAACAGGAAACACTAAAATGAAGCCAGAAAATTGCAAATAAAAAATGTAAAAATAGGGGATGGCGCTGTTTGAGAATAGTGTATCAATCCAATGATCAGTATAAAGTGGCAGGTGCTATGTCTGTGTAAACAGGTAGTAAGGGTGTATCAGTGCAATCTTCAAAAATGTAAAATGACCAGTGCTGTCTCTGTGCAAAGATGGCTGTAAACAATATACATATGGTAGGAATTCAATCACTATACCCAAACATATAGGTGACAAGTGTTCAACCTGTACAAAGAAAATTAATAATAAAAGTGTCCTAGTGCAATAAATTCTCTTATCTTAAGTATAAAGTGACAAATGCTAATATTGTGCAAAAAATGTAAACTAATATACTTATATAATCACTGTACCCAAAGGTGTGAGTAGGGGAACCCACACGCCGTATATGAATAAAATAAAATAAAGTGACATGTGCCAATAATACTCATATGAATTAGCCCTCATGCACACAGGCTGTTAAAAAAACGTTATGAAAACGCCAGTATCTTTGCAGTGATTTTTTAAACTTTTTTCAGCGTTTTTGAGCGTTTTTCCACGTTAGCGTTTTTGAGCGTTTTTTTTTTTTTTTTTTCAAATTTTTTTTTTTTTTTTCAATGGATCAAAAACGCTAAAAAACGTTGGTGAATGACGTTTTTGAGCGTTTTTGAGCGTTAGAGCGTTTTTACAGCTGAAAAACGTCTCTCAGAACCCACCTGGGTTTTTTTTACAGCTTAAAAACGCCTATGCCACTTGCAGCTCAAAAACGCCTAGGTGGGCATGAAGCCATAGACTAACATAGACAGGCCTTTTTAAGCTGCAAAAAAAGCTCAAAAAAGCAGCTGTAAAAACGTCCGTGTGCATGAGGACTTAAAGTGACAAGTGCAAAGATATGTATAAATGTGCAATACAAACCAATGTGCACAAAAACAGCGATAATAACATTTCATAAACCTGCTGTGTATTAATTAAAACGTATATAATGTGTTAATCTAGTAGAAAAGTTCATAGAGGTGACATAATGTTCCATCCAGTATATTTGAAATCCTCTTTGTGCAATAGAAGATGCAGGGATGTGGCAGTATTCCCCCTATGTGAATACACTCACCGAAGTGCCCTACCCCTGCAGGGGTGCGAGCATAAATGTTGATCCCAAGATGCCTGTGTTCTACCAGCTTCCCGCAGTATGATTCAGGGTCATCCACCCGCAGGGAAGGAAGAAATATCTCCACTGGCTCCCGTTTTAATGGAATTCCCGGTCTGGCATCCACATGGCATGCCATTTCCACCACCATCGCACAGGATGCCAGAGCTCCGAAACATGCCGGCATTCCCCTCACTGGCATAGGCACAATTCTTGAAAAAAATGCAATAGGGCGGAGTTTGCCCCCATGCCTCTGTGCTAGGACCCCCGCCATGGTTTTACATTGTCCCTGGCAGAGTGGCAGGTAATCCAAGTCCAGGAGCTGTGACCATTGCATTTTTAAGATACACAAAAGCATTGTACATTTCATCATTCCATTTCACACAATCTGGCATGTTAGTACCTGTGGCTTGCCTCAGGAGATTATTGTAGTAGGGACAATCAGGTATCCATTGGCGGCAGTAACCAATCATACCAAGAAAGGATAGCATGTCCTTCTTAGTGAGTGGGTGGGGCAGACCCATAAGAGCCGCAGCTCTCTTGTGACTGATTTTCCTTTATCCTTTAGAGAGTACAAAACCAAGGTATTCAACAGCCACCTGACACCATTGTAGCTTTTTCTTAGAAACCTTGTGACCATTATCTGCTAACCAATGTAACAGATCTAAACCATCCTCCTTGCATGCAACCTGGCTTGGACTACACAACAACAAATCATAGTAGGACAGAACCATGACAGGGTGTGCAGAACCGCAGGGTTGCCTGGAGGACCACTGAGTAGACTACAAGGGAATCTACATAACCCTGGGGCATTCTATACCAGGTCATCTGGCTTTTTAAAAACAAAATGTTTTGGGAGAACAAGAGTTGTTTAGTGGCTTTAACTCTTCTTTATTTTCAGGTTTCGGTTGGTCTACTGTGGTATGTAAAATATCCAGCACAAACACAATTTTTATGCAGGGGTGCTCTGTATGATGTTGGGGGGCGCATCTCCGGTGAACTCGGGTGGGGTCCTTTCTCCCCTCTGGGGCGCTGGAGCCGGGCTTTCTTACTGGAAAGGGCTTTTTCCAGTATTATTATTGTTCTTTTTATTTTACTTATACCTGTGTTATGGCGGGTTGCTTAGTGGTATCATGGAATGTGCGGGGACTAAACTCTGCTGTGAAAAGATCCCTAGTGCTTAACTACTTACGTAAACTCCACCCACAGGTGGTGATCTTGCAGGAGACGCATCTTGTTGGTTCCCGCACCCTTAGCTTAAAGAGGGCATGGGTTGGCACTCACTATCATGCGCCATATTCAAAACTATGCCAGGGGAGTTAGTGTGCTAGTTCACAGAACCCTACAATTCCAATTGCTAAACGTTCACCTTGACCCCGGAGGTAGATATATTATCCTACACTCTATGATTGAAGAGATCCCTATTGTTATTGTGGGAGTTTATCTCCCCCCCCCCCCGGCAGACATAGGTCTACTTCATACCCTGATGCAACAAGCCACGGTGTACAGTGTTGACAATGTCTTATTTGTAGGAGACTTCAATATGACTCTAAATAGTGAATTAGACAGGATGCAGACTACTGGCCCCCAGCAACAGGACCTTGCCCGTTGGGCATCTACCTTCCACATGACAGACCTCTGGAGACATTTTCATCCCTCTGATAGGGTGTTCACCTGCCTCTCCACTACGCACCGAACTATGTCTCGCATTGACCTGGCTTTTGCCTCCCCCGAACTTCTGCGGAGGGTGGTCTCTGCAGAGATCCTCTCACGAGGTATCTCAGATCATGCCCCTGTGTCAGTAACTATCCGACTTGCTCCAGTGACGGGTGAGCGGATATGGAGACTATCTAAGTTCTGGATTGCGGAACCGGAGATCCAGGAAGAACTTCCAGAGGCATTATGTGGATTTTGGATAAACAACGCTGAATCCGCTGGACCCATGGTGCAGTGGGATGCTTTTAAGGCTTGGCTGAGGGGTGAATACTGTATATGGTTCGCATTTCTGCTAAAAAAAGACGGTCTGTGCAGTCTCTGAGGCTATTAGAAGAACAGTCCAGGTTGAAGGAGGCAGAGTATGTGCGTTCTCCCAATCAGTCTCATTATGTTCATTGGCAGGATGTTCTGAGGGAGCTGTCTCTTTGTAGGGTTGAGATTACCAAGAAATCTATGTTAGACAGCGCACAACGAGTATTTGAATATGGAGATAAAAATGGTAGGTTGTTGGCCTGGCTTGCCAGGGGACAGCATACCACTATTCGCATTGGTAGACTGAAAGATTTAAGTGGCAGACTTTTGACAGCTCCAGCAGATATCAATGCGAGATTTCTGGAATTCTACAAGACTCTGTATTCCTCTAGAGCAGCCTTTGATCACTCACAATTGACCCAATATTTGGACCAAGTGACCCTTCCTTCTCTAGCACCAGAAAAAAGCGCTGAATTAGAGCAGGATATTTCCTTGGAGGAGGTCCAAGAAGCCCTAGGATCCATGCAACAGGGGAAAGCCCCAGGGCCAGATGGAATTCCTATTGAATTCTACTCTGTATATCAGGAATTCCTAGCGCCTAGATTTACTTCATTGATGCAGCGATCTCTTACTTTAGACTCTCTACCTGACTCATTCTCTGAGGCGATTGTGGTATTGGTGCCCAAACCCGGCAAGGACCCTGAAGAATGTGCCTCATACCGGCCTATTTCTCTTATTAACGCTGATGCCAAACTACTGGCCAAAATTCTAGCCAGGAGGATTGGAAAAGTGATAGAGGACCTTGTTCACGTAGATCAAACTGGGTTCATGCCAGGGAAGGGTACCGATATTAACCTACGCCGTCTATTCCTAAATTTAGCTGCCACTCATGATAATGCAGGCACAAGAGTCATAGCCTCTCTCGATGCGGAGAAGGCTTTTGACTCCGTTGAATGGGAGTATTTATGGGAGGTGTTGAGAAAATTTGGGATGGGCCCCAAATTTCTTCACTGGCTAAGTTTGTTGTATAGGGCTCCTAGGGCTAGAATCAGGGTAAATGACTCTCTTTCGGATGCCTTTCTCCTCTGGAGGGGAACCAGGCAAGGTTGCCCATTGTCCCCCAGTTTGTTTGCCCTAGCTCTTGAGCCACTGGCGACACTGGTTCGTGAGTCTCACCGTATTGGGGGACTCCGGGTTGGCCCTCTAGAGGAGAAGATATCCCTTTATGCTGACGATGCCCTCCTATATTTACAAGATGCGAATTCTTCACTGCAGGCGGCCCTTGAAATTTTCGATGAGTTTGGGCGCTTTTCAGGGATCCGTATCAATTGGTCAAAGTCTGTACTCTTCTCCCTGGACGCGCAGGCCAGGGACACAAGGGCACAACCTGTATTGAAGTGGGTGGAGGAATTTACATACTTAGGCATCAAAATAACGCATGACCTTCGTTCCTATCAAAGGCTTAATCTCCAACCTATACTCACACGCCTAAGAGACCACTGTGCCAAGTGGGCCAATCTTCCCCTTAACTTGCTAGGGCGCATAAACGTTTTAAAGATGATTTATCTACCTAAGCTCAATTATTTCTTTCGAAACTGCCCTATATGGATACCTCAGTCCTTCTTTAGGGAGATAGACGGCTGCATTGGGTCCTTCCTATGGAAAGAATCCTCCCCTCGGATAGCTAGATCGACCCTTCAACTCCCTGTTAATTGGGGAGGCTTGGCCCTACCTAATTTCCTAGTGTACTATTGGGCGGCCATGTTGGTAACGGTCAGATGGTGGTTTGAACAATCTAAGGCCAATGCTGCGGTTTGCCTGGAGGGGGCTGTGGTGGGCTCCCTCAAGGAGCTTGGTAATTTGGTGTATCGGGGTGCCTCCTCTAATCCTGCCCTTTTAGCTCCCACTAAGGTCACTTTACGAGTATGGGGGGTGGCTAGGAAACGCTTTTTAGCTCCAGATAGGTGCTCTCCCTACTGTCCACTATGGGGCAATCCAGGCCTCCCACATTTCAGGACAATTCCTGACCCACAATTATGGGCCCGCTATGGGGTTAGGGTGCTGAGGGATATTGTCTCCTCCGGGGTCCTGCTTTCTTTTCAAGACTTGGTGAGGAAGCATGACCTTCCTATGAGGATGCTGTTTCGCTACTATCAATTGAGACATGCTTTCCGTGCTCAGTTCCCGACACCGCCTATCCTTGAGGCGGATGCGGTGGAAGGACTATTAGCACAGGAAACCCTTGATAAACCCCTCTCGGTATTATACTTGACGCTGCTGCGAACAGACTCTAAAAAACTGGATGTTTTGTGGGGTAAATGGAAGGCTGATATCCCATCCCTAGATAGGGAGACTTGGGAGGAATGTTTTGAGAATAGTTACCAACTAGTGATATCATCCAGAGACAAATTGACTCAAACCAAATTCCTACATAGGATTTATTTCACGCCTCAGAGACTGCACAGAATTTACCCACAGAGATCCCCAAATTGCCCGAGATGCCATTCCATGGACAGCACCTATATGCATATGTTTTGGACATGTCCTAGACTCTCCCGATATTGGTCTGCTATTTTTGAATTTCTGGATATACGTCTCCAGCTGCAGCTGCCCAGGACGGCAGAGTTGGCCCTACTGGGCATACAGGATGATGACCAAAGACCTAGGTATACTAAGCTCCTGCTTTCCTTATTACTCTTTTATGCAAAAAAAGAGATACTGCTAAAGTGGACCTCCCCCCTCCCACCTACTGTGGGGTCATGGATGAACTCAGTTAATGCCGTTTTACCAATGTATAAGTTAACATATATGAATAGAGGTTGTCCCCAGAAATTTGAGAAGGTCTGGAAGCCATGGTCTGATCCTTTGTAAATTGTACTATCCTGTTGGTATACCTGCCTATCTGTTCCCTATCCATTGGGGATGTCTAGGCTTTGTGCTGTTGGGGCCGCCCCCACTCCCTCTTGCGTTATTGGATGTGGGATAAATAGATACTGCCTAAGATCTACTGGTGGATGGGCCTGAGGTCTTCCATTCTCTATGCTATATACCATGCACTGCCAATGTATTGTTTTTTTTCATTGTTGTATCCACTGCAATATTTCATGCCTTGTAATGTATTGCGATCCATTTTTTCAATAAAGACCAACCTTGTTGTTAAAAAAAAAAAAAAAGGAGTAATGGCACTAAAGGCGCAATGGGCACCACCAGGTTGTTTACAGCTCTAAGGTTTTGAACAAACCTATAACTGCCATCCAGCTTTTTAACTGAGTTGATGGGTGTGTTGTAGGGAGATACAACTTCTTTTAGAATGCCTTTCTTTAAGAAGTGTTCTACCATAGGGGCAATGCCTTCCTCTTTTGACAATGGATACTGTTTGTGATAAATTGGTTGTGCCTATTCTTTGAGGGTGGCCTTGTATGGGGTACAGGAGATGAGCCCTACATCTAGAGCGCTCTCTGACCATACTTTGTCAGAATCACTGGGAGTCCTGTGTCTGTCTTTTGCACTTCAGTATTCAACATTATGGGCCATATGGTGATCTTTTTTAGAATGAGCAATCACACCTCCCTGATTGGTTATCTCTATTCTAATCCCCAACTTACCTAGTAAGTCTCTCCCCAAAAGACTGACAGGGCAGTTTGGTATATCCTGAAACTGTGGTGCAACAACACTGATCAGCGTTCTACATTTACTACTGGGAGGGGAGGGGTTAACTTTCCTTGGACATACAGAGTCACCACCGGCCGCTCACCAAAGGAGCGAGAGACAAGGGAGAACACTGGGACACCACCCCCTGGGCAGCTTCACTGTTGTGGCTTAGGCTGGGTCCGCTGAATGGGGTATTTCACACCCTGATTTTGCTAAGGGTTCTATATCTGGGCAGGGGCGTGACTATTTTGTTGCCTAATGAAAGGTTCATATGGGCATTGATTTCTCCAGTGGCCCTCCTATCCGCAGTTGAAACAAATGGTTCTGGACTGCTGAGGACCCCTAGAAAATCCTCTCCCTCTTCCCCACTGCCCACCATTACCCCTGGGAGGTATTTGCTCTGCCCCTCCTTGGTAATGGGCACTTACTGTTTTTTCCTTTGCTATATAAAAAATATCCTGCAGCATCCCTATCTGTTAATGTTTTCTAAAAAAAAAATCCAAAGTACTTGTTGGCCATTCAGAAATCATTTGCCTGACCATTAAGCCCATCTGTGGTTTCAGGTTAGAGATGTAAGTCTGAATCATCAGACTAGTCATATCTGCCTGCAAGGATGACCCAGCCTCTGGAGTCCAGGTATTCATAAATCTCTTCCAAAAATCCAATACTGATTCACTTGACTTTTGTTTGCATACTATAGCAGTTGGAAGGGAAGACTTATTTTTAAAAGCACTTGTCATTTCTTTCTCAATTTCTTCCCACATTTTCTTCCTACCGTCTTCAGTGTTAAGCCCATAATCTGCTGCTTTGGTGTCACCGTCTTGTATTACAGCTATAGTCGAGACATGAACCCAGTTCCATGCAGTTGTGTGTCCGATTATTCCATCAATAATCAGGTGCATGTCTTCTTGTGTCTAAGATCTATATCTTCTTTTGTGAGACTGGGATAGATTTTGTTTGTGTATGGTGGAAGGTTAAGCGGAAGGAAGGGGGTAGTTGGGTCTGGTCTCTTTTTATCTGCCTTTTCCCTGTGCTTCCTTTCATAATCCTCCTTACTTAAACATTTGTTGGGTTTCTTATTATCCCTCTGGAACCAATACGTGGCATATTTTAACCAGTTCTTTCCTCCCTGTCTCATATAAGTCATGTCCCATTGTGGGTCCCCGGAGTACCAGGGAAATGCCTTTTTTTTTTTTATCTCCTAGACATAATCCTTTTACCATGTCCATGTGAAACTCATCATTATCACCATCCTGGGGGAAAGGATCTGAGCTATGCATAGTTTCAGTCCATCCCAATAGATATGATACCCAGGGGACTATGAACTCACAATCCGTACCACAAACCCTAGCTACATAATCTTTACATGTTTCCCCAGGGTTGGGAGGATGGGGAAGAAATTCTTTACCATGTTTTTGACCCATATTGACCGTGGGGAAGGACTGTCTTACCTTACAGTCGTCTGATCCACACAACAAATCATCTTATACTCCTAAGCGACAGAAAGAATAAGCAGAAAAGTCTTGGATCGCGGTGGATTTACCTCATAGACTATTCTCTTTCCCAAAAGGAGTAAACAGTACTGTTTAAATATTTGTGTCCTCCCAAAGGACTTTCTTAGGCCTGCCAAAGACCTTCTATATTTGTGTCCTCCCAAAGGACTTCTTAGGTCTGCCAAAGACCTTTTTCTATATTTGTGTCCTCCCAAAGGACTTTCTTAGGTCATGCCTGTGACAGACCTAGCCGGTAAAGAGACTTTTGGAGGGGACTGTATGCTAGCCTCTTGCCGATCGATCGGGGGCCCTTGCATTTGGGGGAACGGTGCTCTTTGTGAGCTGTATGCCTGGGGACCCTTGAGGTGGTATTACTGTGGATTCGGGTCCTGGTCCCCCAGGACACACAGACTCTGGGGACCCTGGATTTGCCATATTGGAATAGTGGCTGATTCATAATGCTGGGACAGATACTGTTAGGAGATGCTGATGTAAATTCCAACACCTGTCTGTCTATTGTCTGCTAAAATGTGTATTGTAAATAAGTCTACTATGGGATCTAAGAGTCATTAGATCCCCATTGTTATTTGTGTTAATTAACTCTGCTATTGTGTGAAGAAGAATCTATGTTGATTGTGATAATGTTGATTGGATTTTCTGAACTACAAGACAGCCAGTCTGGCCTAACGGTCATGTCTGAGTCATCTAGGCTATCTAAAGGGATTAGTTAATTAGCTCATGTTAATTAGGTTACAGCTGTATTGTTAGAGTAATATGAGCAGGAGGTCTGCACCTCCACTTTGAGTGTATAAAAGCCTGTATTTTGCAATAAAGGATATTCCTGTTTGAACTTACATACAGCCTGCCTGGTGTTTGTTCTGAGCTATCACAATTGGACTAGAACAGCACAGAGCTGTAGTTCTAATCCCGGAGCATTGGATGACCGAGCAATCAGATGTTGCGATCTGCAGTCTGATTGAATAGCTGCAGAGGAGTGTCGGGAGAGTGGAACCGAGCGAGCAAAGGGGCTCGTTACAATGCCTATGTAGGCATGGTCCGTCTCCTTTCTATACAATTTAAACGGGACTAAAGCTTTATCAGAGCCTCGGCAAAGAAATAATTCGTCAGATAAGACAAAATTTCACTTACCGTAGAATGACTGCTTTAACCGGGACGAGCCCCCATCTGAAAGGATAGCATACTGGACAGCCGACCACCCTGCCTTGGTAATCCACAACGACCCCATCAGAATTCTGGAGACCCCAATGACACACACACAACAGGCAGCTTTCATGTGCAAAGTAAGTCTAAAATCTTTATTCAGGATTGATAGCAATATATGCAAGGAACCCCACAAGAGGGAAGGGGTAAACTTGCTCCTAAGTTTCTAAGGGTTAACCTGGCTTCTACGGAGAGATTTTTTCATCATTAGTTTTAGGCAGCTGAAAGGAATTTACAAAGTTAGTTTACCTGCATAGACTACCTAGATTCGGCCTAAACACAATGAATCATACAGTGGAACTTTTAATTAAAACTTTGTTCAAACAAAAAAGTCTAAAACTCTAACGAGAAAGAAGTGTAAGATAAGGCATGTAAATTCTTTAAAAACAAGCTTATAGAATGGAGGGGAGATAACAAAATGGAATTGCAGTTGATCATATAGCTCTATTACAACCCCTCCATTCCAGTGAAGGGGTCACCCCTCCATTCCAGTGATGGTGTCACCCCCCATTCCAGTGATGGGGTCACCCTTCCATTCCAGTGATGGGGTCACCCTTCCATTCCAGTGAAGGAGTCACCCCTCCATTCCAGTTATGGGGTCACCCTTCCATTCCAGGGATGGGGCCACCCTTCGATTCCAGTGGAGGTGTCACCCCTCTATTCTAGTGAAGGGGCCCCCTTTATTCCAGTGATGGTGTCGCCCCTCCATTCAAGTGATGGTGTCATCCCTCCATTCCAGTGATTGTGTCACCCCTTCATTCCAGTGGAGGTGTCACTCCTCTATTCCAGTGAAGGGGTCCCCCTTTATTCCAGTGATGGTGTTACCACTCCATTTCAGTGATGGTGTCACCCCTCCATTCCAGTGAAGGGGTCACCCCTTTATTCCAGTGATGGTGTCACCCCTCCATTCCAGTGAAGGAGTCACCCCATTTTTCCGGTGATGGTGTCACCCCATTATTCCAGTGAAGGTGTCACCCCTCCACTCCAGTGAAGGTGTCACCCCTCCATTCCAGCGATGGTGTCACCCCTCCATCCCAGTGATGGTGTCACCCCTCCATCCCATCGATAGTGTCACCCCTCCATTCCAGTGATGGAGTCATACCTCCATTCCAGTGATGGTGTCACCCCTTTATTCCAGTGATGGTGTCACCCCTCTAGTCCAGTGGAGGTGTCACCCCTCCATTCCAGTGAAGGGGTCACCCCACTATTCCAGAGATTGTGTCACTCCATTATTCCAGTGATGATGTCTCACCTCCATCCCAGTGATGATGTCACCCCTCCATCCCAGTGATGGCGTCAACCCTCCATCCCAGTGATTGTGTCGACCCTTCATTCCAGTGAAGGTGTCACCCCATTATTCCGGTGAGGGTGTCACCCCATTATTCCACTCATGTGTCAACCCTTCATTCCAGTGAAGGTGTCACCCCTTCATTCCAGTGATGGTGTCACCCCTTCATTCCAGTGATGGTGCCACCTCTCCATTCCAGTGAAGGGGTCACCGCTCTGTTCTAGTGATAGTGTCACCTCTCCATTCCAGTGAAGGGGTCACCCCTCCATTTCATTGATGGTGTCACCCCCTCCTATTCCAGTGATGGTGTCACCCCTACATTCAAATGATGCTGTCACCCCTCCATTCAAGTGATGGTGTCACCCCCCCCTCCATTCCAGTGATGCTGTCACCCCCCCCCATTCCAGTGGGGGTGTCACCCCACCATTCCAGTAAAGGTGTCACCACTCTGTTCTAGTGATGGTGTCACCCCCCCCCCATTCCAGTGTTGGTGTCACCCCTCCATTCAAGTGATGTGTCACCCTCCATTCCAGTGTTGGTGTCACCCCCCATTCCAGTTTTGGTGTCACCCCCCATTCCAGTGTTGGTGTCACCCCCCCATTCCAGTGTTGGTGTCACCCCCCCATTCCAGTGTTGGTGTCACCCCCCCATTCCAGTGTTGGTGTCACTCCCCCATTCCAGTGATGGTGTCACCCCCCATTCCAGTGATGGGGTCACCCTTCCATTCCAGTGATGGGGTCACCCTTCCATTCCAGTGAAGGAGTCACCCCTCCATTCCAGTTATGGGGTCACCCTTCTATTCCAGGGATGGGGCCACCCCCCCATTCCAGTGGAGGTGTCACCCCTCTATTCTAGTGAAGGGGCCCCCTTTTATTCCAGTGATGGTGTCACCCCCCATTCCAGTGAAGGAGTCACCCTTCCATTCCAGTTATAGGGTCACCCTTCCATTCCAGTGATAGGGTCACCCTTCCATTCCAGTGATAGGGTCACCCTTCCATTCCAGTGAAGGAGTCACCCCTCCATTCCAGGAATGGGGCCACCCCCCCCATTCCAGTGGAGGTGTCACCCCTCTATTCTAGTGAAGGGGCCCCCCTTTATTCCAGTGATGGTGTCGCCCCTCCATTCAAGTGATGGTGTCATCCCTCCATTCCAGTGGAGGTGTCACTCCTCTATTCCAGTGAAGGGGCCCCCCTTTATTCCAGTGATGGTGTTACCCCTCCATTTCAGTGATGGTGTCACCCCTCCATTTCAGTGATGGTGTCACCCCTCCATTCCAGTGAAGGGGTCACCCCTTTATTCCAGTGATGGTGTCACCCCTCTAGTCCAGTGATGGCGTCACCCCTCCATTCCAGTGAAGGAGTCACCCCATTTTTCCGGTGATGGTGTCACCCCATTATTCCAGTGAAGGTGTCACCCCTCCACTCCAGTGAAGGTGTCACCCCTCCATTCCAGCGATGGTGTCACCCCTCCATTCCAGCGATGGTGTCACCCCTCCATCCCAGTGATGGTGTCACCCCTCCATTCCATCGATAGTGTCACCCCTCCATTCCAGTGATGGTGACACTCCTCTAGTCCAGTGGAGGTGTCACCCCTCCATTCCAGTGAAGGGGTCACCCCACTATTCCAGAGATTGTGTCACTCCATTATTCCAGTGATGATGTCTCCCCTCCATCCCAGTGATGATGTCACCCCTCCATCCCAGTGATGGTGTCAACCCTTCATTCCAGTGAAGGTGTCACCCCTTCATTCCAGTGATGGTGTCACCTCTCCATTCCAGTGAAGGGGTCACCGCTCCGTTCTAGTGATAGTGTCACCTCTCCATTCCAGTGAAGGGGTCACCCCTCCATTTCATTGATGGTGTCACCCCTCCATTCCAGTGATGGTGTCACCCCTCCATTCCAATGATGGTGTCACCCCCTCCTATTCCAGTGATGGTGTCACCCCTACATTCAAATGATGCTGTCACCCCTCCATTCAAGTGATGGTGTCACCCCCCCATTCCAGTAAAGGAGTCACCACTCTGTTCTAGTGATGGTGTCACCCCCCCATTCCAGTGTTGGTGTCACCCCTTCATTCAAGTGATGTGTCACCCTCCATTCCAGTGTTGGTGTCACCCCCCATTCTAGTGTTGGTGTCACCCCCCATTCTAGTGTTGGTGTCACCCCCCCATTCCAGTGTTGGTGTCACCCCCCCCATTCCAGTGATGGTGTCACCCCTCCCCCAGAGGGAGACCTTCTCTCCCAGTAATCTATTAGCACACATGTAATTATCGCTCGGTGTTGTATTATCGCACGTTGCGCCCCTGAGCTGGCTGTGCAGTTACCTGTATGACACAAGCACAGAGGAGCAGCGAGCATGCGCATTCCGGGGCCCGGGGCCGAGCATAGATGACATGTGAGCGCTCCATACAGAGTCGCGGCCGTGTGAGCAGTCATGTTTCCGGCCTTCCCCTGAGCCGGGCCCGGGGCCCTGTACTTCTCATAAGGCTCGGTGTAGAAGACATAGGCGTGTTGTGCTGCATGCAGGTTCCGGGGCCGCCTTTTCTCCTCCCTCAGCCCCGCTCTGTTGCTCTCCAGCCCGCGGTGATAATAAGATCCCAGGACACAAAATGGCGCACAGCTGTCGGTGGCGCTTCCCCGCCCGGCCCGGGACTGGCCGCAGACTGGGAGCCCGGCACAGGGTGACGGCGGTGGTCAGAGAGGAAGGGATCGCTTTGGGAGCGGACGGGAGTCCTGGCGCTGCACACGAAACCGTTGTGGCCCCTGGGGGCCCCGGAGAATGTATGGGGGTTGGACCCGGATTTGATGCGGCGCTGCAAGTGTCGGTGACCATTGGGAGCAACCTGAGACGGTTCAGGGACGTGTCCGGAGGGAGCAGCGGAGAGGTGAGAGGATGGAGGGTGGAGGGGGGCGTGTGCACCGGGGGCAGGACATGCTGGGATCTGTAGTCACACAGCATGGGGGGGTGGGGCACACCTCCCTGACCATGTGTTCATCATCATACATCACATATAGAGGGATGCAGAGGGGTACATGGATGAAGTGATGGGTGGGGGACATGAAGTATGGGTGCAGAAGTGATACTTGGGCGGGCAGGGATGATGGAGGGGCATTGGTACAGAAGTCATAGAAGGAGTGATGGAGGGGCATTGGTACAGAAGTCATAGAAGGGATGATGGAGGGGCATTGGTACAGAAGACATAGAAGGGATGATGGAGGGGCATTGGTAGAGAAGTCATAGAAGGGATGATGGAGGGGCATTGGTACAGAAGTCATAGAAGGAGTGATGGAGGGGCATTGGTACAGAAGACATAGAAGGAGTGATGGAGGGGCATTGGTACAGAAGACATAGAAGGAGTGATGGAGGGGCATTGGTACAGAAGTCATAGAAGGAGTGATGGAGGGGCATTGGTACAGAAGTCATAGAAGGAGTGATGGAGGGACATTGGTATAGAAGGGATGATGGAGGGGCATTGGTAGAGAAGTCATAGAAGGGATGATGGAGGGGCATTGGTACAGAAGTCATAGAAGGGATGATGGAGGGGCATTGGTACAGAAGACATAGAAGGGATGATGGAGGGGCATTGGTAGAGAAGTCATAGAAGGGATGATGGAGGGGCATTGGTACAGAAGTCATAGAAGGAGTGATGGAGGGGCATTGGTACAGAAGACATAGAAGGAGTGATGGAGGGGCATTGGTACAGAAGACATAGAAGGAGTGATGGAGGGGCATTGGTACAGAAGTCATAGAAGGAGTGATGGAGGGACATTGGTACAGAAGACATAGAAGGGATGATGGAGGGGCATTGGTAGAGAAGTCATAGAAGGGATGATGGAGGGGCATTGGTACAGAAGTCATAGAAGGGATGATGGAGGGGCATTGGTACAGAAGTCATAGAAGGGATGATGGAGGGGCATTGGTATAGAAGGGGTGATGGAGGGGCATTGGTACAGAAGTCATAGAAGGAGTGATGGAGGGGCATTGGTACAGAAGTCATAGAAGGAGTGATGGAGGGGCATTGGTACAGAAGACATAGAAGGAGTGATGGAGGGGCATTGGTACAGAAGTCATAGGAGTGATGGAGGGGCATTGGTACAGAAGTCATAGAAGGAGTGATGGAGGGACATTGGTACAGAAGACATAGAAGGGATGATGGAGGGACATTGGTACAGAAGTCATAGAAGGGATGATGGAGGGGCATTGGTACAGAAGGGATGATTGAGGGGCATTGGTACAGAAGACATAGAAGGGATGATGGAGGGACATTGGTACAGAAGTCATAGAAGAGATGATGGAGGGGCATTGGTACAGAAGACATAGAAGGGATGATGGAGGGGCATTGGTACAGAAGTCATAGAAGGGATGATGGAGGGGCATTGGTACAGAAGTCATAGAAGGGATGATGGAGGGGCATTGGTACAGAAGTCATAGAAAGGATGATGGAGGGGCATTGGTACAGAAGTCATAGAAGGAATGATGATGGAGGGGCATTGGTACAGAAGTCATAGAAGGGATGATGGAGGGGCATTGGTATAGAAGGGGTGATGTAGGGGCATTGGTACAGAAGTCATAGAAGGGATGATGGAGGAGCATTGGTACAGAAGTCATAGAAGGGATGATGGAGGGCATTGGTATAGAAGGGGTGATGGAGGGGCATTGGTACAGAAGTCATAGAAGGGATGATGGAGGGGCATTGGTATAGAAGGGATGATGGAGAAGCATTGGTATAGAAGGGGTGATGGAGGGGCATTGGTACAGAAGTCATAGAAGGGATGATGGAGGGGCATTGGTATAGAAGTCATAGAAGGGATGATGGAGGGACATTGGTACAGAAGTCACAGAAGGCATGATGGAGGGGCATTAGTATAGAAGGGATGATGGAGGGGCATTGGTACAGAAGTCATAGAAGGGATGATGGAGGGGCATTGGTACAGAAGTCATAGAAGGGATGATGGAGGGGCATTGGTACAGAAGTCATAGAAAGGATGATGGAGGGGCATTGGTACAGCAGACATAGAAGGGATGATGGAGGGGCATTGGTATAGAGGGGGTGATGGAGGGGCATTGGTACAGAAGACATAGAAGGGATGATGGAGGGGCCATGGTACAGAAGACATAGAAGGGATGATGGAGGGACATTGGTACAGAAGACATAGAAGGGATGATGGAGGGGCTATGCTACAGAAGTCATAGAAGGGGTGATGGAGGGGCATTGGTACAGAAGACATAGAAGGGATGATGGAGGGGCCATGCTACAGAAGACATAGAAAGGATGATGGAGGGGCATTGGTACAGAAGTCATAGAAGGGATTATGGAGGGACATTGGTACAGAAGTCATAGAAGGGATGATGGAGGGACATTGGTACAGAAGTCATAGAAGGGATGATGGAGGGACATTGGTACAGAAGTCATAGAAGGGATGATGGAGGGACATTGGTACAGCAGACATAGAAGGGATGATGGAAGGGCATTGGTACAGAAGTCATAGAAGGGATGATGGAGGGATATTGGTACAGAAGACATAGGAGGGATGATGGAGGGACATTGGTATAGAAGGGGTGATGGAGGGGCATTGGTACAGAAGTCATAGAAGGGGTGATGGAGGGACATTGGTACAGAAGACATAGAAGGGATGATGGAGGGACATTGGTATAGAAGTCATAGAAGGGATGATGGAGGGGCATTGGTACAGAAGTCATAGAAGGGATGATGGAGGGACATTGGTACAGAAGTCATAGAAGGGATGATGGAGGGGCCATGCTACAGAAGTCATAGAAGGGATGATGGAGGGGCCATGCTACAGAAGACATAGAAAGGATGATGGAGGGGCATTGGTACAGAAGTCATAGAAGGGATGATGGAGGGACATTGGTACAGAAGTCATAGAAGGGATGATGGAGGGACATTGGTACAGAAGTCATAGAAGGGATGATGGAGGGGCATTGGTACAGAAGTCATAGAAGGGATGATGGAGGGACATTGGTACAGAAGTCATAGAAGGGATGATGGAGGGACATTGGTACAGAAGTCATAGAATGGATGATGGAGGGGCATTGGTACAGAAGACATAGAAGGGATGATGGAGGGGCATTGGTACAAAAGACATAGAAGGGATGATGGAGAAGCATTGGTATAGAAGGGGTGATGGAGGGGCATTGGTACAGAAGTCATAGAAGGGATGATGGAGGGGCATTGGTATAGAAGTCATAGAAGGGATGATGGAGGGACATTGGTACAGAAGTCACAGAAGGCATGATGGAGGGGCATTGGTATAGAAGGGGTGATGGAGGGGCATTGGTACAGAAGTCATAGAAGGGATGATGGATGGGCATTGGTATAGAAGTCATAGAAGGGATGATGGAGGGACATTGGTACAGAAGTCACAGAAGGCATGATGGAGGGGCATTGGTATAGAAGGGATGATGGAGAAGCATTTGTATAGAAGGGGTGATGGAGGGGCATTGGTACAGAAGTCATAGAAGGGATGATGGAGGGCCATTGGTATAGAAGTCATAGAAGGGATGATGGAGGGACATTGGTACAGAAGTCACAGAAGGGATGATGGAGGGGCATTGGTATAGAAGGGATGATGGAGGGGCATTGGTACAGAAGACATAGAAGGGATGATGGAGGGGCATTGGTACAGAAGTCATAGAAGGGATGATGGAGGGGCACTGGTATAGAAGGGGTGATGGGGGAGCATTGGTACAGAAGTCATAGAAGGGATGATGGAGGGGCATTGGTACAGAAGTCATAGAAGGGATGATGGAGGGGCATTGGTATAGAAGGGATGATGGAGGGGCATTGGTACAGAAGACATAGAAGGGATGATGGAGGGGCATTGGTACAGAAGTCATAGAAGGGATGATGGAGGGGCACTGGTATAGAAGGGGTGATGGGGGAGCATTGGTACAGAAGTCATAGAAGGGATGATGGAGGGGCATTGGTACAGAAGTCATAGAAGGGATGATGCATGGACATTGGTACAGAAGACATAGAAGGGGTGATGGAGGGACACATGGGACATTGGTATAGAAGACATGATGGAGCGACATTGGTACTGATGGAATAGAAGGGATGATGGAGGGACATTGGTACAGAATACATAAAAGGGATGATGGAGGGACATTGGTACAGAAGTCATAGAAGGGATGATGGAGGGGCATAAGTCATAGAAGGGATGATGGGGAGGGGGGCACATGGGGCATTGGTACAGGAGTTATAGAAGGGGTGATGGAGGGACATTGGTACATAATACATATAAGGGATGATGGAGGTGCATTGGTACAGAAGACATAGAAGGGATGATGGGGAGACATATAGGACATTGGTGTAGAAGGGACGATGGAGGGACATTTTGTACAGATGTATTAGAAGGGATGATGGGGGACATATGGGACATTGGTATAGAAGGGATGATGGAGGGACACATGGGACATTGTAAAGAAGGGATGATAGAGGGGATGAGGGAGGGACATTGGTATAGAAGGGATGATGGAGGGACATTAGTATAGAAGGGATGATGGAGGGACATTGGTACAGATGTAATAGAAGGGATGATGGGGAGACATATAGGACATTGGTGTAGAAGGGACGATGGAGGGACATTGGTATAGAAGGGACGATGGAGGGACATTTGGTACAGATGTATTAGAAGGAATGATGGGGAGACATGTGGGACATTGGTATAGAGGGGATGAGGGAGGGACATTGGTATAGAAGGGATGATGGAGGGACACATGGGACATTGTTTTAGAAGGGATGATGGAGGGACACATGTGACATTGGTATAGAAGGGATGATGGAGGGACACATGGGACATTGGTATAGAAGGGATGATGGAGGGACACATGGGACATTGGTATAGAAGGGATGATGGAGGGACACATGGGACATTGGTATAGAAGGGATGATGGAGGGACACATGGGACATTGGTATAGAAGGGATGATGGAGGGACACGTGTGACATTGATATAGAAGGGATGATGGAGGGACACATGGGACATTGTTATAGAAGGGATGATGGAGGGACACATGGGACATTGGTATAGAAGGGATGATGGAGGGACACATGGGACATTGGTATAGAAGGGATGATGGAGGGACACGTGGGACATTGGTATAGAAGGGATGATGGAGGGACACATGGGACATTGGTATAGAAGGGATGATGGAGGGACACATGGGACATTGGTACAGATGTAATAGAAGGGATGATGAAGGGGCTGGTGGGGCATTAGTACATATGTGGTGGAAGGGGAGCTGTTTGTGGGTACTGCACATCTCTAGGCACCAAGGTGAACTTTCTATGGCTTGGCAGAGTTGAAGATACAGGCTGACACCTGGGAGAATACAAATGAGTGATGCCATGTGGAGCCACTGCAGGTTTCTGATTGCAGTATGGAAGAGGGAGAAATGGAGCCCCCTCAGGTGGGGTTAATAAGTGACGTCCTGTAAGACTAAGCTTGTCACAATTTGTGCTGCGTACCATAACACTCTGACTACGATTGTGTATGGATGCCTGGTTTGATGGCTGCGTATGGTGCTCATTGGCATGCTGCTTTTTGTGGTGTGTTGCCTGAGGCTAAATCCTCAGGGAAAAGAAAGCCTTAGCCTTGCTAGGTGTACGCAGGTGGCTGTTGTAGAAATGTGTGTAATGTGATGTGATGCTAGGACAGTGAGGGGGGTGTGTCTGCATCATACATACACTGTTATTCCTCCTAATGTCACCCTTCTAGCAGTTAATGGAGACAGCTGGGTCGGATAATGTTCTGCCTATATGTGGAAGGATGTGTGAATTAAAATCTTGTTTCTTTTCTGACGTCTTATGCTGCCAATAAATGCGTCACTTGCATCGTCTTTAAGACGGTGCGTTTGCAGCCTTGTTCCAAACATACAGCGACTCTCTGGAGGAATGTCTTCTATATTACTCGTGTATAGTAGAGGCTTGAGCTGTTATTTTTCTGCTACATGCCAGTGTTTGTGCTGTGTACACCCGTACGCCTGGACCTCCCCTCCTAATGTAGGGCTATCTATAACGTTTATACTGGTAAATTACGTCTTCGCTATCAGACTTGGAGGAAATGTCATGGGGGATTTCTGTCACTCTCTGTTTTTCTGCTTACAGAGAAGGGGTGTGTCCCTGTAGCAGCGTGCTTTTTTACTCCATAGCTTACTGTAAAGGACTCGTGTATTACTGCTTGTCACATCCACTTTTCTGGCTATTCTAGATCAGCTTCGTCCTGGTGCTAATATAAATTTGTGTGTTTTACAACCGTGAAGTATTTTGTATGTTGTACATGTTTGTATGTATAGTGCAGGACGGCAAGCATAGAATTGTGGAGTGGGCTGAACACTTCTTATTGTGCTTTGGACATAATGAGGGGGGCTTTGTTTTGGCGGCAGAAGAGCAGCTGCTGTCTGGGTGTTGAGAAAGAACTTGCTGTTTCCTTTCTTGCTTGTATGCCTTTGTCATGTTGGATGCGTTTGATGCCTTAAAGTCTATTTGTGGCATCTTTGGTTATTATTTTTGCCCTAAATGTCCTTTAAAATGCTTTAAAACTGTGTGTAGTGTGATGTTACTCAAGCTTTTCTGCGTAAAAGCCTCTAGTGTCGCATTTCGTAAGCTTTCTTTAATTACAACATACATTTAAAAGTATGGGAGGCAACCCAGTCTAAGTCCAAATCCAGTCCTAGTGTAAAAAGTGTAAATGTTCCCATCAGCTGGAAACTTGAGCCTGGGAAATACATGTACATAAACATTAGCATGTAAAAATTATAGTCCAATACTGCTGTCATATGCTCTGTCAGTGTTGTGTACCAAACCCACCCCCTCCTGCCTTGCATTGGCATCCAGTGTTGTGCTTCGCCTTCTTGTGCTGTCACTGGGTGTCGTGCCTCCCCCTTCCCTTGCGTGGGCACTGGGTGTCGTGCCTCCCCCTTCCCTTGCGTGGGCACTGGGTGTCGTGCCTCCCCCTTCCCTTGCGCGGGCACAGGGTGTCGTGCCTCCCCCCCTTCCCTTGCGCTGGCACTGGGTGTCGTGCCTCCCCCCCCCCCCTTCCCTTGCGCTTGGACTGGGTGTCGTGCCTCCCCCCCTTCCCTTGCGCTGGCACTGGGTGTCGTGCCTCCCCCCCTTCCCTTGCGCTGGCACTGGGTGTCGTGCCTCCCCCCCTTCCCTTGCGCTGGCACTGGGTGTCGTGCCTCCCCCCCTTCCCTTGCGCTGGCACTGGGTGTCGTGCCTCCCCCCCTTCCCTTGCGCTGGCACTGGGTGTCGTGCCTCCCCCCCCTTCCCTTGCGCTGGCACTGGGTGTCGTGCCCCCCCCCTTCCCTTGCGCTGGCACTGGGTGTCGTGCCCCCCCCCTTCCCTTGCGCTGGCACTGGGTGTCGTGCCTCCCCCCTTCCCTTGCGCTGGCACTGGGTGTGTCCCTTGCAGTGGCACTCAGTATTGCCCCCCCTTGCAGTGGCACTCAGTATTGCCCCCCCCCCTTGCAGTGGCACTCTGTGTTGGTCCACCCCCCCCTTGCAGTGGCACTCTGTGTTGGTCCACCCCCCCCTTGCAGTGGCACTCTGTGTTGGTCCACCCCCCCCTTGCAGTGGCACTCTGTGTTGGTCCACCCCCCCCTTGCAGTGGCACTCTGTGTTGGTCCACCCCCCCCTTGCAGTGGCACTCTGTGTTGGTCCACCCCCCCCTTGCAGTGGCACTCTGTGTTGGTCCACCCCCCCCTTGCAGTGGCACTCTGTGTTGGTCCACCCCCCCCTTGCAGTGGCACTCTGTGTTGGTCCACCCCCCCCTTGCAGTGGCACTCTGTGTTGGTCCACCCCCCCCTTGCAGTGGCACTCTGTGTTGGTCCACCCCCCCTTGCAGTGGCACTCTGTGTTGGTCCACCCCCCCCTTGCAGTGGCACTCTGTGTTGGTCCACCCCCCCCTTGCAGTGGCACTCTGTGTTGGTCCACCCCCCCTTGCAGTGGCACTCTGCGTTGGTCCACCCCCCCTTGCAGTGGCACTCGGTGTCGTGCCCCCCTCCCTTGCAGTGGCACTCGGTGTCGTGCCCCCCTCCCTTGCAGTGGCACTCGGTGTCGTGCCCCCCTCCCTTGCAGTGGCACTCGGTGTCGTGCCCCCCTCCCTTGCAGTGGCACTCGGTGTCGTGCCCCCCTCCCTTGCAGTGGCACTCGGTGTCGTGCCCCCCTCCCTTGCAGTGGCACTCATGCCCAGTCAGTGTTGTGCCCCCCCCTTGCAGTGCACTCAGTGTTGTGCCCCCCCCTTGCAGTGCACTCAGTGTTGTGCCCCCCCCTTGCAGTGCACTCAGTGTTGTGCCCCCCCCTTGCAGTGCACTCAGTGTTGTGCCCCCCCCTTGCAGTGCACTCAGTGTTGTGCCCCCCCCTTGCAGTGCACTCAGTGTTGTGCCCCCCCCTTGCAGTGCACTCAGTGTTGTGCCCCCCCCCTTGCAGTGCACACAGTGTTGTGCCCCCCCTTGCAGTGCACACAGTGTTGTGCCCCCCCCTTGCAGTGCACTCAGTGTTGTGCCCCCCCCTTGCAGTGCACTCAGTGTTGTGCCCCCCCCTTGCAGTGCACTCAGTGTTGTGCCCCCCCCTTGCAGTGCACTCAGTGTTGTGCCCCCCCCCTTGCAGTGCACTCAGTGTTGTGCCCCCCCTTGCAGTGCACTCAGTGTTGTGCCCCCCCTTGCAGTGCACTCAGTGTTGTGCCCCCCCTTGCAGTGCACTCAGTGTTGTGCCCCCCCTTGCAGTGCACTCAGTGTTGTGCCCCCCCCTTGCAGTGCACTCAGTGTTGTGCCCCCCCCTTGCAGTGCACTCAGTGTTGTGCCCCCCCCTTGCAGTGCACTCAGTGTTGTGCCCCCCCCTTGCAGTGCACTCAGTGTTGTGCCCCCCCCTTGCAGTGCACTCAGTGTTGTGCCCCCCCCTTGCAGTGCACTCAGTGTTGTGCCCCCCCCTTGCAGTGCACTCAGTGTTGTGCCCCCCCCTTGCAGTGCACTCAGTGTTGTGCCCCCCCCTTGCAGTGCACTCAGTGTTGTGCCCCCCCCCCTTGCAGTGCACTCAGTGTTGTGCCCCCCCTTGCAGTGCACTCAGTGTTGTGCCCCCCCCCTTGCAGTGCACTCGGTGTTGTGCCCCCCCCCTTGCAGTGCACTCAGTGTTGTGCCCCCCCTTGCAGTGCACTCAGTGTTGTGTCCCCCCCTCGCAGTGCACTCAGTGTTGTGCCCCCCCCTCGCAGTGCACTCAGTGTTGTGCCCCCCCTCGCAGTGCACTCAGTGTTGTGCCCCCCCCTCGCAGTGCACTCAGTGTTGTGCCCCCCCCTCGCAGTGCACTCAGTGTTGTGCCCCCCCTCGCAGTGCACTCAGTGTTGTGCCCCCCCCCTTGCAGTGCACTCAGTGTTGTGCCCCCCCTTGCAGTGCACTCAGTGTTGTGCCCCCAGTGTTGAGCCCCCCCCTTGCAGTGCACTCAGTGTTGTGCCCCCCCCTTGCAGTGCACTCAGTGTTGTGCGCCCCCCCCTTGCAGTGCACTCAGTGTTGTGCGCCCCCCCCTTGCAGTGCACTCAGTGTTGTGCGCCCCCCCCTTGCAGTGCACTCAGTGTTGTGCGCCCCCCCCTTGCAGTGCACTCAGTGTTGTGCCCCCCCCTTGCAGTGCACTCAGTGTTGTGCCCCCCCCTTGCAGTGCACTCAGTGTTGTGCCCCCCCCTTGCAGTGCACTCAGTGTTGTGCCCCCCCTTGCAGTGCACTCAGTGTTGTGCCCCCCCCCCTTGCAGTGCACTCAGTGTTGTGCCCCCCCTTGCAGTGCACTCAGTGTTGTGCCCCCCCCTCGCAGTGCACTCAGTGTTGTGCCCCCCCCTCGCAGTGCACTCAGTGTTGTGCCCCCCCCTCGCAGTGCACTCAGTGTTGTGCCCCCCCCTCGCAGTGCACTCAGTGTTGTGCCCCCCCCTCGCAGTGCACTCAGTGTTGTGCCCCCCCCTTGCAGTTGCACTCAGTGTTGTGCCCCCCCCTTGCAGTTGCACTCAGTGTTGTGCCCCCCCCTTGCAGTTGCACTCAGTGTTGTGCCCCCCCCTTGCAGTTGCACTCAGTGTTGTGCCCCCCCCTTGCAGTTGCACTCAGTGTTGTGCCCCCCCTCCCTTGCAGTTGCACTCAGTGCCGTGCCCCCCCTCCCTTGCAGTTGCACTCAGTGCCGTGTCCCCCCTCCCTCCCTCCCTCCCTCCCAGTTGCACTCAGTTGCACTCATGCCCAGTCAGTGTTTTGTCAGCCACCCTGCGCTTGCACTCAGTGTTGTGCCCCCCCTTGCAGTGCACTCAGTGTTGTGCCCCCCCTTGCAGTGCACTCAGTGTTGTGCCCCCCCCTTGCAGTGCACTCAGTGTTGTGCCCCCCCCTTGCAGCGCACTCAGTGTTGTGCCCCCCCCTTGCAGCGCACTCAGTGTTGTGCCCCCCCCTTGCAGCGCACTCAGTGTTGTGCCCCCCCCTTGCAGCGCACTCAGTGTTGTGCCCCCCCCTTGCAGCGCACTCAGTGTTGTGCCCCCCCCTTGCAGCGCACTCAGTGTTGTGCCCCCCCCTTGCAGCGCACTCAGTGTTGTGCCCCCCCCTTGCAGCGCACTCAGTGTTGTGCCCCCCCCTTGCAGCGCACTCAGTGTTGTGCCCCCCCTTGCAGTGCACTCAGTGTTGTGCCCCCCCCTTGCAGTGCACTCAGTGTTGTGCCCCACCCTTGCAGTTGCACTCAGTGTTGTGCCCCCCCCTTGCAGTGTACTCAGTGTTGTGCCCCCCCCTTGCAGTGCACTCAGTGTTGTGCCCCCCCCTTGCAGTGCACTCAGTGTTGTGCCCCCCCCTTGCAGTGCACTCAGTGTTGTGCCCCCCCCTTGCAGTGCACTCAGTGTTGTGCCCCCCCCCTTGCAGTGCACTCAGTGTTGTGCCCCCCCCCTTGCAGTGCACTCAGTGTTGTGCCCCCCCCTTGCAGTGCACTCAGTGTTGTGCCCCCCCCTTGCAGTGCACTCAGTGTTGTGCCCCCCCCTTGCAGTGCACTCAGTGTTGTGCCCCCCCCTTGCAGTGCACTCAGTGTTGTGCCCCCCCCTTGCAGTGCACTCAGTGTTGTGCCCCCCCCTTGCAGTGCACTCAGTGTTGTGCCCCCCCCTTGCAGTGCACTCAGTGTTGTGCACTCAGTGTTGTGCCCCCCCCCTTGCAGTGCACTCAGTGTTGTGCCCCCCCCTTGCAGTGCACTCAGTGTTGTGCCCCCCCCTTGCAGTGCACTCAGTGTTGTGCCCCCCCTTGCAGTGCACTCAGTGTTGTGCCCCCAGTGTTGTGCCCCCCCCTTGCAGTGCACTCAGTGTTGTGCCCCCCCTTGCAGTGCACTCAGTGTTGTGCCCCCCCCTTGCAGTGCACTCAGTGTTGTGCGCCCCCCCCCTTGCAGTGCACTCAGTGTTGTGCGCCCCCCCCTTGCAGTGCACTCAGTGTTGTGCGCCCCCCCCTTGCAGTGCACTCAGTGTTGTGCCCCCCCCTTGCAGTGCACTCAGTGTTGTGCCCCCCCCTTGCAGTGCACTCAGTGTTGTGCCCCCCCTTGCAGTGCACTCAGTGTTGTGCCCCCCCCCCCTGCAGTGCACTCAGTGTTGTGCCCCCCCCCTTGCAGTGCACTCAGTGTTGTGCCCCCCCCCTGCAGTGCACTCAGTGTTGTGCCCCCCCCTTGCAGTGCACTCAGTGCCGTGCCCCCCCTCCCTTGCAGTTGCACTCAGTGCCGTGCCCCCCCTCCCTTGCAGTTGCACTCAGTGCCGTGCCCCCCCTCCCTTGCAGTTGCACTCAGTGCCGTGTCCCCCCTCCCTCCCTCCCTCGCAGTTGCACTCAGTTGCACTCATGCCCAGTCAGTGTTTTGTCAGCCACCCTGCGCTTGCACTCAGTGTTGTGCCCCCCCTTGCAGTGCACTCAGTGTTGTGCCCCCCCCTTGCAGTGCACTCAGTGTTGTGCCCCCCCCTTGCAGTGCACTCAGTGTTGTGCCCCCCCCCTTGCAGTGCACTCAGTGTAGTGCACTCAGTGTTGTGCCCCCCCTTGCAGTGCACTCAGTGTTGTGCCCCCCCCTTGCAGTGCACTCAGTGTTGTGCCCCCCCCCTTGCAGTGCACTCAGTGTTGTGCCCCCCCCTTGCAGTGCACTCAGTGTTGTGCCCCCCCCTTGCAGTGCACTCAGTGTTGTGCCCCCCCCCCTTGCAGTGCACTCAGTGTTGTGCCCCCCCCTTGCAGTGCACTCACTGTTGTGCCCCCCCCCTTGCAGTGCACTCACTGTTGTGCCCCCCCCTTGCAGTGCACTCACTGTTGTGCCCCCCCTTGCAGTGCACTCACTGTTGTGCCCCCCCCTTGCAGTGCACTCACTGTTGTGCCCCCCCCCTTGCAGTGCACTCACTGTTGTGCCCCCCCTTGCAGTGCACTCAGTGTTGTGCCCCCCCCTGCAGTGCACTCGGTGTTGTGCCCCCCCTTGCAGTGCACTCGGTGTTGTGCCCCCCCTGCAGTGCACTCGGTGTTGTGCCCCCCCCCTTGCAGTTGCACTCGGTGTTGTGCCCCCCCCCTTGCAGTTGCACTCGGTGTTGTGCCCCCCCCTTGCAGTTGCACTCGGTGTTGTGCCCCCCCTTGCAGTTGCACTCGGTGTTGTGCCCCCCCTTGCAGTTGCACTCGGTGTTGTGCCCCCCCTTGCAGTTGCACTCGGTGTTGTGCCCCCCCCTTGCAGTTGCACTCGGTGTTGTGCCCCCCCCTTGCAGTTGCACTCGGTGTTGTGCCCCCCCCTTGCAGTTGCACTCGGTGTTGTGCCCCCCCCTTGCAGTTGCACTCGGTGTTGTGCCCCCCCTTGCAGTTGCACTCGGTGTTGTGCCCCCCCTTGCAGTTGCACTCGGTGTTGTGCCCCCCCCTTGCAGTTGCACTCGGTGTTGTGCCCCCCCCTTGCAGTTGCACTCGGTGTTGTGCCCCCCCTTGCAGTTGCACTCGGTGTTGTGCCCCCCCTTGCAGTTGCACTCGGTGTTGTGCCCCCCCCTTGCAGTTGCACTCGGTGTTGTGCCCCCCCCTTGCAGTTGCACTCGGTGTTGTGCCCCCCCCTTGCAGTTGCACTCGGTGTTGTGCCCCCCCCTTGCAGTTGCACTCGGTGTTGTGCCCCCCCCTTGCAGTTGCACTCGGTGTTGTGCCCCCCCCTTGCAGTTGCACTCGGTGTTGTGCCCCCCCCTTGCAGTTGCACTCGGTGTTGTGCCCCCCCCTTGCAGTTGCACTCGGTGTTGTGCCCCCCCCTTGCAGTTGCACTCGGTGTTGTGCCCCCCCCTTGCAGTTGCACTCGGTGTTGTGCCCCCCCCTTGCAGTTGCACTCGGTGTTGTGCCCCCCCCTTGCAGTTGCACTCGGTGTTGTGCCCCCCCCTTGCAGTTGCACTCGGTGTTGTGCCCCCCCCTTGCAGTTGCACTCGGTGTTGTGCCCCCCCCTTGCAGTTGCACTCGGTGTTGTGCCCCCCCCTTGCAGTTGCACTCGGTGTTGTGCCCCCCCCTTGCAGTTGCACTCGGTGTTGTGCCCCCCCCTTGCAGTTGCACTCGGTGTTGTGCCCCCCCCTTGCAGTTGCACTCGGTGTTGTGCCCCCCCCTTGCAGTTGCACTCGGTGTTGTGCCCCCCCCTTGCAGTTGCACTCGGTGTTGTGCCCCCCCCTTGCAGTTGCACTCGGTGTTGTGCCCCCCCCTTGCAGTTGCACTCGGTGTTGTGCCCCCCCCTTGCAGTTGCACTCGGTGTTGTGCCCCCCCCTTGCAGTTGCACTCGGTGTTGTGCCCCCCCCTTGCAGTTGCACTCGGTGTTGTGCCCCCCCCTTGCAGTTGCACTCGGTGTTGTGCCCCCCCCTTGCAGTTGCACTCGGTGTTGTGCCCCCCCCTTGCAGTTGCACTCGGTGTTGTGCCCCCCCCTTGCAGTTGCACTCGGTGTTGTGCCCCCCCCTTGCAGTTGCACTCGGTGTTGTGCCCCCCCCTTGCAGTTGCACTCGGTGTTGTGCCCCCCCCTTGCAGTTGCACTCGGTGTTGTGCCCCCCCCTTGCAGTTGCACTCGGTGTTGTGCCCCCCCCTTGCAGTTGCACTCGGTGTTGTGCCCCCCCCTTGCAGTTGCACTCGGTGTTGTGCCCCCCCCTTGCAGTTGCACTCGGTGTTGTGCCCCCCCCTTGCAGTTGCACTCGGTGTTGTGCCCCCCCCTTGCAGTTGCACTCGGTGTTGTGCCCCCCCCTTGCAGTTGCACTCGGTGTTGTGCCCCCCCCTTGCAGTTGCACTCGGTGTTGTGCCCCCCCCTTGCAGTTGCACTCGGTGTTGTGCCCCCCCCTTGCAGTTGCACTCGGTGTTGTGCCCCCCCCTTGCAGTTGCACTCGGTGTTGTGCCCCCCCTTGCAGTTGCACTCGGTGTTGTGCCCCCCCCTTGCAGTTGCACTCGGTGTTGTGCCCCCCCCTTGCAGTTGCACTCGGTGTTGTGCCCCCCCCTTGCAGTTGCACTCGGTGTTGTGCCCCCCCCTTGCAGTTGCACTCGGTGTTGTGCCCCCCCCTTGCAGTTGCACTCGGTGTTGTGCCCCCCCCTTGCAGTTGCACTCGGTGTTGTGCCCCCCCCTTGCAGTTGCACTCGGTGTTGTGCCCCCCCCTTGCAGTTGCACTCGGTGTTGTGCCCCCCCCTTGCAGTTGCACTCGGTGTTGTGCCCCCCCCTTGCAGTTGCACTCGGTGTTGTGCCCCCCCCTTGCAGTTGCACTCGGTGTTTGTGCCCCCCCCTTGCAGTTGCACTCGGTGTTGTGCCCCCCCCTTGCAGTTGCACTCGGTGTTGTGCCCCCCCCTTGCAGTTGCACTCGGTGTTGTGCCCCCCCCTTGCAGTTGCACTCGGTGTTGTGCCCCCCCCTTGCAGTTGCACTCGGTGTTGTGCCCCCCCCTTGCAGTTGCACTCGGTGTTGTGCCCCCCCCTTGCAGTTGCACTCGGTGTTGTGCCCCCCCCTTGCAGTTGCACTCGGTGTTGTGCCCCCCCCTTGCAGTTGCACTCGGTGTTGTGCCCCCCCCTTGCAGTTGCACTCGGTGTTGTGCCCCCCCCTTGCAGTTGCACTCGGTGTTGTGCCCCCCCCTTGCAGTTGCACTCGGTGTTGTGCCCCCCCCTTGCAGTTGCACTCGGTGTTGTGCCCCCCCCTTGCAGTTGCACTCGGTGTTGTGCCCCCCCCTTGCAGTTGCACTCGGTGTTGTGCCCCCCCCTTGCAGTTGCACTCGGTGTTGTGCCCCCCCCTTGCAGTTGCACTCGGTGTTGTGCCCCCCCCTTGCAGTTGCACTCGGTGTTGTGCCCCCCCCTTGCAGTTGCACTCGGTGTTGTGCCCCCCCCTTGCAGTTGCACTCGGTGTTGTGCCCCCCCCTTGCAGTTGCACTCGGTGTTGTGCCCCCCCCTTGCAGTTGCACTCGGTGTTGTGCCCCCCCCTTGCAGTTGCACTCGGTGTTGTGCCCCCCCCTTGCAGTTGCACTCGGTGTTGTGCCCCCCCCTTGCAGTTGCACTCGGTGTTGTGCCCCCCCCTTGCAGTTGCACTCGGTGTTGTGCCCCCCCCTTGCAGTTGCACTCGGTGTTGTGCCCCCCCCTTGCAGTTGCACTCGGTGTTGTGCCCCCCCCTTGCAGTGCACTCGGTGTTGTGCCCCCCCCCTTGCAGTGCACTCGGTGTTGTGCCCCCCCCTTGCAGTTGCACTCGGTGCCGTGCCCCCCCTCCCTTGCAGTTGCACTCAGTGCCGTGTCCCCCCTCCCTCCCTCCCTCGCAGTTGCACTCATGCCCAGTCAGTGTTTTGTCAGCCACCCTGCGCTTGCACTCAGTGTTGTGCCCCCCCTTGCAGTGCACTCAGTGTTGTGCCCCCCCTTGCAGTGCACTCAGTGTTGTGCCCTCCCCTTGCAGTGCACTCAGTGTTGTGCCCCCCCCTTGCAGTGCACTCAGTGTTGTGCCCCCCCCTTGCAGTGCACTCAGTGTTGTGCCCCCCCCTTGCAGTGCACTCAGTGTTGTGCCCCCCCCCTTGCAGTGCACTCAGTGTTGTGCCCCCCCCTTGCAGTGCACTCAGTGTTGTGCCCCCCCCTTGCAGTGCACTCAGTGTTGTGCCCCCCCCTTGCAGTGCACTCAGTGTTGTGCCCCCCCCTTGCAGTGCACTCAGTGTTGTGCCCCCCCCTTGCAGTGCACTCAGTGTTGTGCCCCCCCCTTGCAGTGCACTCAGTGTTGTGCCCCCCCCCCCTTGCAGTGCACTCAGTGTTGCCCCCCCCTTGCAGTGCACTCAGTGTTGTGCCCCCCCCCTTGCAGTGCACTCAGTGTTGTGCCCCCCCCCTTGAAGTGCACTCAGTGTTGTGCCCCCCCCCCCTTGCAGTGCACTCAGTGTTGTGCCCCCCCTTGCAAGCCCCGGTTATATCTGTGTCAGGAGTCCAGGGCTTAGAAATCCCCTTGGCATCCACGCATCTTCTTCCCAGCTGACAGGACGGACTATGCGGCTTCTGAACGGGAGGCTGCCACGGTTGTCCAGGTCAGCGGGACTGGTGAGGAGGGCATCCTGTGTAAGTTCATCTTACAGATTTTTCTGTAAAGATGAACTTACACTTTAAAGCGTTTCTAAATGGAGAGCCTGTTATATATATTCTAGGTTTGTAAAGTCCGTTACTTGCTTTTATCTTGAGACTGGGTAGCAGAAGTGCTTGAGTCAGTTTTGAGGTAATTCTCTGGATGTACTTTTGGGGCATTTAGAACCTATATGGTTAAGTTGATTGCTAATTTATTATTTTAACGAAAGAAAAAAATGTTCTACTTACCTGCTCTTCTCTTGTCCTCTTCCCATTCTTCATGCCCCATAGCAGGCCACTTCCTATGGGGCAATCGTGTGCTAGGCCCTGAGCCCCGCTCTGTGTGACAGCAGTAAGAGATAAGGAGACTCGCTGCTGTCTCTAAGCCAATGAGGAGGGAAAGAGCCTCTGCTCTCATGCACATCGCTGGCTCATGATTGAGCTAAGGTAAGTATTTGGGGGGGCTGGGGAGGAGCTGCATTCAGAAAGTTTTCTACCTTCATAAAATGCAGTAAGGTTAAAAAAACAATAAAAAAAACCCTTCTGCCTTTAAAACCACTTTAACTGTTTGTCTATATGAGTGATCACTGTTTCTATTTACAAACGCTCTGTGATAGTGTTTGGTATATATCCTATCGTTATTCTTGAGACTATTCCCTTGTGATCACTTTTCTGTTGAGCGTGTGTTACGGTCCTTTCACGCGAGACGGATCCGTGATGATCCGCCCCGTGAACATCCGCTTGCTCAGCGGGGATCGCTCCATTGATCCCCGTTGAGCTGGCGGATGACAGGGCGGTCCCTGCACACTGTGCAGGGACCACCCTGTCAGATCTCCGCTCTCCCCTATGGGGGATCGGATGAACATCGACCGCCTGTCCGTGTTCATCCGATCCGCTCTGCAGACGGATAGAAAAATAGGATTTTCCTCTGTCTGCAGAATCGGACCATAGCGGGGATGGATGATATCCGGTGTCAACGGATTTTCATCCGCTGACACCCGCTATCCCATAGGGATGCATGTATGTCTGTACTTCATCCGAAAAAGGATGGATGAAATACAGACATACTGTCCGCACTTGTGAAAGGGGCTTTACAGACAATACATCAATATCATCCGTTCTGTACCATTTGGTTGAAGTTGACTTTGGAAGTAGTAAAGTGATACTTCTGGCTATACATTGTGGCAAAAGTAGTCATAAATGCAGTTTTATGTTTCAATTCTATTTCCATTGCTCCTTCCAAGATGAACTGTACATCATGATGGTTTAGAACAGATGTAGGCAAGCTTAAAGAGGTAAAAATATATATAAAACACAAAGCGCTGTGATGCTAAATAGCTGATAATTACACATAAAACCAAGTGAGGCTGCTATCAAAAGAGTGTTTTCAGAGTCACTTAAAAAGAATAAATAATGATATTTGAAGCGCTTCACAATGTGCATGAAAATGAATATATAAGAATAAATATAAATAGTCAAATAAATCCAGCGGTGAGTAAAAATTCCTATAAAATCCAGCAATCAAAATAGTGTAAAATTATAAAAAATTAGTGACACCAAATGTGTAAAAAAATTCACATAAAAAATCCACATAAAAATAAATATATAGGGATGTATTCAGAAGGTTCAATTATACAGGTGTAGAATCCTGATTGGTATAGAGCTTTTGATCACTAGCAAAGCTGTTTAAAAACAATTGCTTAATTAAGGTGCTCATTGATAGTACCAATGTGTTTTTTGCTTCTATTCACAACCAATGTGAGAATCATAAACAGGCAGATAAGAGAAAAAAAAAACAATCATTGTGCAATAGTTAGGATACCAAGGTACACAGGCAAACTTCAATCCACTCACGTATGCCTTATAATGATAAGGCATATGCAGGTTTTACTATAGCAGTCAGCCGCCTTAGACAGGAGCAGATTCAGTGCAGTACACTGTGTGAAACTGCTGATCTGCACAGAGCTTCCTTGGCTCCTCCCACCAATGAGCACCTTAATTAAGCAAGTGTTTTTAAACAGCTTTGCTGAATACATCCCTATATATTTATTTTTATGTGGATTTTTTATGTGAATTTTTTACACATTTGGTGTCACTAATTTTTTTATAATTTTACACTATTTTGATTGCTGGATTTTATAGGAATTTTTACTCACCGCTGGATTTATTTGACTATTTATATTTATTCTTATATATTCATTTTCATGCACATTGTGAAGCGCTTCAAATATCATTATTTAAGCTTAAAGAGGTGGAGTATCTACCTGAACAACATGGGAGAAGTCAAAGATTACCGGGCACAGTATCACCTCCTCAAAACTGAAAAACTTCTATTTGCCGTGTTACCGTGTCGCAATCATGTAGATTGCACGGCACTCATGGGTTTAAATGAGGTGGTGAGGAGGTAACATCGCTTCCGCACCACCTGTCAAACACACTCTGATCGCTTTTCAGAGGAACAGCAGTGCCTGCTGCACTTGTGAATGAGTCCTTAGTTGCATTCGGCAACGGCACCTTTAGGGGCTTGTTCGTGCTTTAAATTGGGGGGTGGTAAAATCCTGTGGTTGAGTTTATCGCCCCCAAACCCTACCCCTTTTAGCTGCTGAGGCACGAGACAAAGGTGTAGACATGCCGCAGCAGGCATTAAACCCCCTGTTGCTTTTGGTGGATGCTACCACCTGGCAATCATGACCCATTCAAGTAAATAGGGCCACTCTGCAAGCTCTCCGCAACTGCATGTTTCTGCGGGGTCCAAGGGGTTAAAGTAGGTGGTGAGAAAGCAACACTACCTGCTTTAACCCCTTGTTTGCTTACTGCACATGGTTATAGGGCACTTGCAGAGTGGCCTCATTTACTCAACTGGGTCATGCTTGACAGGCGCTACACCTATCAACCATGACAGGACATATAACTCCTTCTGCGACATGTGTATACCCCATGGCCATTGCAGCTAAAGGGGGGTGCAGTTGGGGCTGGGGTGATAAAAACATGTCTTAAAGCGGACCTTCAGTCATTTTTTTTCCAGCTTTCCATCTATTAAATCTTCTGCCCTTGTTTTAACTTTGGATAGTAAAACTTTTTTTCTGCCTTATACAGCCCACTTCCTGTTTCTTGTCTGGTAAAAAGCCTAGGCTTATGACATCATGCACAGAGTTTGCTAGGAAGGGAGGTGGGATGAGTCCTAAGAGGGCCAATGATAGCTGGAGTTGTGTGTGTCTGTGTAAATCCAGGAAGTGAACAGGCAGCAGCTTCAGCTGCCCACAGTTAAAATGGTTGCAGCCAGACTCAGTGGAGGGAGATTTCTGCAGCATATTTGGTAAGTACAGAATCACAGTATATATAAAATATGCAAAGTGGTTGGAGGGAAGCTTCAGAATGGCAAAGATGTTTTTATTACAAATGATGTAAGCAGACTGCATATCCTCTTTAACTATGGGGTTTTACCACCCCCCAAACTGCAAATGTAAATGAGCCCTTACTGTTCTGAGCCCCCTGTAAGGCTGCTTTCGCACTGATGTGCTGCGGTTTACTTTCACCGTGGGTACAGTGCATTTGCGACTTTCCTGGGTTAGCTGCGCTTAGCTATAGACTTTCTTTTATATCCTGCAGGTGTGTGCACTTTTCTGAAAGCACACCAAAACTCCTGCATTAAGAAAGTGCTTCAAACCCACAGGAAAGCTGCAGGTACACTGCACCCGCGGTGTGGGTAAACCAGAGCACATCAGTGTGAAAGCAGCCCTATACTACTATGCACCACTCTGGAGACCGCTAGCCAGGGTAAGTGGTGGAGTGCAGTTGGTATCACTCCGCATGGGACAGGAGCCAGCAGTACAGCAGAAGCATCAGCTTATGTGGCTCTTGCTCCCTACTACGGCTCTGATTTCACAAGTAGTCCCTCTGCATTGCACTCTGATGATCTGGGATGGTGGGTCAGCAAGCCCAGACCGCGATCTACCAGTCACCTGGCCGCGATCTACTGGTAGATCACTTTCTACAGTTTGCTGACCCCCCCGGTTTAGAATGACAGTTTATGGGAATGTTTGATCCAGTAAAGTAGAGTATACACTGAGCAGCCATAAAATTATGACCATCAGCCATAAGAAGGCCACACACCTAATATTGGGTAAGTCCCCCCTTTTTGATGCCAAAACAGCCTTGACCTATTGAGGCATGGACTTCACATGGTCTCTGAAGTTATGCTTGAGGATACCAAATGTGATGGCTTTAAACTTGTACCTGTGTATTCTTACAATTATCACCATGGAAAATGTGGTGGCTGCCATTGCCGGTCTCCTTACAAAAATGATAGCTGTCTGCCTTCAATGAGTCACTTAGCCAGAACAAGTTTGCATATTGGGTAAGTCAGAATTCTTTATGTGCATGCCTGTTTGTGGTCAGTGACTCATAGTATCAAAGCAAAAGGGTCAGCTTGACAGTTAAGCAGCTATTCGACTGAAGCAGGCCATACAATTAAAGTGTTTGTAAAAGCTCCAGGTTTTCTACCTTCATGCATTGTTTGCATGAAGGTAAAAAACCCTCCTGTGTGCACCTGCCCCCCCTATACTTACCTGTGCCGCGATCCATCGATGTGCACGGGAGCCTCAGTTCTCCTAGGACTCTCCCTCCTCTTTTGGCTGAGCCAGCATCGGGTGAGAGCTGGGGGCGGGGCTGAGCTGTGGCTTTGTGTGTGAATGGACACGCAGAGCAATGACCCGGGAGCGAGCCTGCTTGGGGGCCCCCATAGAAAACTGCTAGCTATGGGGGCACTCAGTAGGAAAAAGGCACCAGGAGCGCCGGTGGGGAAACCGAGAAGAGGATTGGGCTGCTCTGTGCAAAACCACTGCACAGAGCAGGTAAGTATAACATGTTTGTTGGTTTAAAAAAAAAAACTTGCCCTTTAATATCACTAAGTATGAGGAACATTCAGAAATGTATCACAGCATCGCAGTCCAAATAATCAAGCTCCCGTTTCACATAGCAGCCTTTTAGACCATGTCTAGATCATTGTGACGGTCCTAGCTTGACAACAGGCTAGACGTGGTCTGAACCATTGCTGTGTAAAATGTAGAAGCCTCACTGTTTTGTACTGCCATGATTGTGTGGTAAAATAAAAGAGCTTTAAATACAAAGACCTGTGTGCAGATGTACTACGCTTTTGCATTAAAGAATTGATCATGTAGCTCATCCATTCTCTTTAGCGCAGGGGTTGGCAAACCACGGGCCGAAACTGGCCTGCCATCACTAAACGTCAGTGGCCGTGATTAATTCATGGGCACCCGGCACGCGGACATGTTTGCCGCTGTCCTCTTCATTGGACAGCGGTGAGCGGACAGTATCGCAGAGCTGGATGGGGGCGGGAACTGCTGGAGTTAACTTTTCATTACACAGCAAGTGATTGGTTGCCAGGCGATCCTAGCAACCAATCACCACCAGCCTGTTAGTGTGAAAAGGTAACTCCAGTGGTTCCCACCCCCATCCAGCTCTGTGATATTTATCTCTGCTCGCTGTACACCTGTGTTGGGCAGGAGATTTCTACCTACACAGAGTGTGTGTGTGTGTGTGTGTGTGTGTGTGTGTGTGTGTGTGTGTGTGCGGGGTGGAGGGAGGCAGAGGACACTATAGTGGGGGGGGTGGTACAGAGGACACTATAGTGGGGGGGTGGTACAGAGGACACTATAGTGGGGGGGGTGGTACAGAGGACACTATAGTGGGGGGGTGGTACAGAGGACACTATTTGAGTACAGAAGACACTATTTGAGTACAGAAGACACTATATTTGAGTACAGAAGACACTATATTTGAGTACAGAAGACACTACAGCGGGGGGGGGTGGGGTGCAGGGGACAGAGGACACTGTGGGGGTACAGGGGACACTACAGTGGGGGGGGGGGTGTTCAGAGGACACTATGGGGGTTAGGGCTAGGGAAAAAATTGATTTGAATCAAGTTGAGAGGACAAATCGATTCACATTTTCAGCAAATCGATTTTTTTTGTAGTGTCCTCTGTACCCCCATTAGAGCTGGGCGATTTTCTCCAAAAAAAAAAAAAATTGCGATTTTTGATGGGCACCGCGCCTGTCCTGAGGAGCTGCGGGCAGGAGTTTTTAGGTGAGACTGCGAGACTGGACGCCATGGACTAGGCCGAAGCCGCGGCTGCGCCTAAAAACTCCTGCCCGCAGCGCCTCAGGACCGGTCCATCCAAAAAAAAAAAACAACTTGATTCGAAACATGTATCGAGTTTACAAAAAAAAAAAAAAAAAAAAAATCGCAATTTTTTTTTTTTTTTTTTGAGAAATCGCCCAGCTCTAATGGGGGTACAGAGGACACTACAGTGTGGGGGGGGGGGTGCAAGGGACAGAGGACACTATGGGGGTACAAAGGACACTACAGTGGGGGGGTGCAGGGAACAGAGGATACTATGGGGGTACAGAGCACACTACTGTGGGGGGGTTGCAGGGGACAGAGGACACTATGGGGGTACAGAGAACACTATAGTGGGGGGGGTGAAGGGGACAGAGGACACTATGGGGGTACAGAGGACACTACAGTGGGGGGGAGGGTGCAGGGGACAGAGGACACTATGGGGGGGTACAGAGGTACACATGTAATATGCAATTTTTTCGTTTATTTAAAGTAATAATGAAAATGATGGGGCACTATTCCTCCCGGAACACCAATGATGGGGCAGAACTATTCCTCCCGGGAACACCAATGATGGGGCACTATCCCCCCCCCCCCCGGAAAACCAATGGGGCACTATCCCCCCCCCCCCCAGGAAAACCAATGGGGCACTATCCCCCCCCCCCAGGAAAACCAATGGGGCACTATTCCCCCACCCCCCAGGAAACCAATGGGGCACTATTCCCCCACCCCCCAGGAAAACCAATGGGGCACTATTCCCCCCACCCCCCAGGAAAACCAATGGGGCACTGTTCCCCCCTCCCCCCGGAAAACCAATGGGGCACTATTCCCCCCCTCCCCCCGGAAAACCAATGGGGCACTATTCCCCCCCTCCCCCCGGAAAACCAATGGGGCACTATTCCCCCCCTCCCCCAGGAAAACCAATGGGGCACTATTCCCCCCCTCCCCAGGAAAACCAATGGGGCACTATTCCCCCCCTCCCCCAGGAAAACCAATGGGGCACTATTCCCCCCCCTCCCCCAGGAAAACCAATGGGGCACTATTCCCCCCCCTCCCCCAGGAAAACCAATGGGGCACTATTCCCCCCCCTCCCCCAGGAAAACCAATGGGGCACTATTCCCCCCCCTCCCCCAGGAAAACCAATGGGGCACTATTCCCCCCCCCTCCCCCAGGAAAACCAATGGGGCACTATTCTCCCCCCCCCCCCCAGGAAAACCAATGGGGCACTATTCTCCCCCCCCCCCCCCAGGAAAACCAATGGGGCACTATTCTCCCCCCCCCCCAGGAAAACCAATGGGGCACTATTCCCCCCCCCCCAGGAAAACCAATGGGGCACTATTCCCCCCCAGGAAAACCAATGGGGCACTATTCCCCCCCCCCCCCCAGGAAAACCAATGGGGCACTATTCCCCCCCCCAGGAAAACCAATGGGGCACTATTCCCCCCCCCCCCCCAGGAAAACCAATGGGGCACTATTCCACCCCCCCCCCCCAGAAATACTTATGATGGGTCATCACAGAAATTGAAGAGTATTGTATTGTAATAGCCATAGCCGCTACCTTATATTGCAGGTGCAGCTCGGCGCTCACGGCTGCTTCTCGCCTCTTTCTCTATTCCCTCGAGGCAGTAGCGGGCGGGGCTGAGAATATCGGGGGGGGGGGCTGATGTTAGCGAGGAGGAGAGAGGCGGACGTTCCTGGTCACATGAGTGCCGCTGCCGGCTTGTACACGGGATTCTCACACTGGAACGGAAGTGAGACTAGCAGGGAGGAAGGTGCATGCCGTTAGACCAGCTAATCGATAATGAAAATCATTGTCAACGATTTTCATTATCGATTAATCATTTCAGCCCTAGTAGTCACCACAGCAAAGCACGGGTAAACTGCAGTATTAAATTTAAATTTTTGGGTTAAGATATGTTTGGCCTTGTATGTTGAAGGTTTATACTGGAAGACAGGGATGTTGCAATGGAATGAGGCACCTACAGTTGTGCTCATAAGTTTACATACCCTGGCAG